>NW_020955437.1:47847-107606 GCF_003031625.1 Empidonax traillii | reverse complement strand
CTCCCCTCCCTTTCCCTTTTTGTTTGTCTGTTTGTTTGTTTGTTTGTTTTTGTTTGATTGGTGGGTTTGGTTTAAGAGTTTTTTGTTTTGTTTTCTTAGGGAGGAGGAAGAGAAGTTGTGCATGTGGTTTTTGTTGACACATTTCACTTTTTCAGTTGATCTGTAGAGCTAGCATTGCTTGCCTTTCTTCAATACGAATTCTGATCTGAGGTTATACATACAACAGTCCTGTGGTCATGGCTCTTAGTGAGCAGAGCCCACCCAGATGGGGCCTGGTACTTAGTGCTTAGTTGACATGGTGATGTTTGGTCAAAGGATGGACTCAGTGATCTTGGAGGTCTTTTGCAACTGTAAATATTCCATTATCCTGTAGTCCTAACCCAAAGTTAATTTTCCTGAAGAATTAATTCTGAAGTTAATGGTGTTACTTGTTTGAGCAAATGCCCCTCTCTACAGGTGCCAGCACCAGCAGGTCCTGTCCTGCTGTACTGCGCTCTGAGAAAAGCCACCTGGAAATCATGGGCAAATTACTTGCACATTGTTTTGGTGACCCTATCTGAGCACTACCATTTAAATCCACCTCCTCTCATCTACCTGTTCCTTTTCTTTGTTCCCGAGTCTATTTCTTGCTGTCAAGGAATCTGAAGACTTGGAACCAGAGCCTGAATCATCAGAAAATGGCACACACTGCGTTACTGTCCTTCTCCAGTGTGAGGCTGAATGGCTCTGTGGTTTCCTATATAAAAAGTGTCTTTTGTGAGATTGTCTCTTTGTTTAAACAAAAAGAGAGAAGGGGAGAGAATGAAATATACTATGGAATACTCAAGCAGATGCTTGGCATTATATTAACACATGTATTATGGCGTATCATGTAATGGTACACTGTGGGGAATAGTAATGAATAGTTTGGAGCACAATAATGTGCATTGTTGATGTTTGTTAAAATAAAGATATTCAATTTATAATAAAAGGGATTAAAAGCTTAATTCATGACTATGTTAATATTTGTCTGTAAGTACACAGATAAATGGTAACGTACCTTATCACATTAAACACCTGCACGTACAAGTTCCCCTGCTGAGATCTCCATGGGATTGTATGTTTTACAGAGCTTAAACTTTCATTTCCCAAAATAATGATATCATTCATTTACAGATATAGATAGGCTCTTCTTACTCAAACTCCATCCTGAAATGAGAATTGTTACTTCAACTACAAAAATGTGGGATTAATTACCACAGTGATTGCCTGCTGCATCATCTGATGGTATTTGTATATAGAATTTATATATTTTGCAACAATCTGATTGCCTGATGGAAGCGAATTAACACTTTCTAAAATATACTGCTGTTAGAGGTAAATGATACATCCAACACAGATGTGATGAGCCAGGCAGTGGTGGCAAATGGATCTCATCTCAACACAGATCTCCCAGTGTCTTCCATGTATTTCCCACATGCCGTCCTCTGTGAACAACAGAAAAGAATGTGTGTGTTTGCGAAGAAAATGCATAATTAAGGAGGGTGATTGATGTCTGAACTATTTCATTGTTTAGCTCTGCTGTGCAAGTGTTTACAGGCATACTGGATGCCTGTGCAGTCTCGGTGTATGTACTTGGAAGGATCCAAAGGACAAAATGTCAGCTGAAGCAACCACCGTATTGCTCTCCATGAAAAACATAATCCAAAATAAAATGGTGATAATTCAGACTCTCTTTGCTTGCCAGTTTTTCTAAAAGTAGGAACAGAAAAGGTAAACCAGTACAAGAGTAGGACAAGAGGGCATGGTCTTAAGCTGTGCCAGGGGAGGTTTAGGTTGAATATTAGAAAAAAATTTTTACCGAGAGAATAATCAGACATTGGAATGGACTGCCCAGAGAAGTGGTGGATTTACCATCCTTGGAGGTTTTTAAGATGAGACTGGATGTGGCACTTAGTGCTGTGGTCTAGTAACCATGGTGGTGTTGGATCAAGGATTGGACTTGATGGTCTTGGAGGTCTTTTCCAACCTGGCCGATTATGTGATTCTGTGATCATATGTAAGCACTGAACACAATCATAGCTGCTTGTTAAGTAAGCATTTTATTTAAAGGTTTAGTATGAAAGATGTTTTCCAGGCACTTTCAGGTTTATGGCTGTATCATATAGTCAGAATTTCCTGGCTATCACATATGCAGCAAACCTGCATAAAACTCTTAACTCTGCTATCTTGTCCTCTACTCAGGCAGGTCTCACAGACAACGTGTAGCTTCTAATCCTCTCTTCAGTGTAAGTTCTACAGAACCACACACATTTTTTTGAGCTTGTCCTACCAGGCAAACTATTTAACACGTTTTCTATTGACTAAGATTTTAATAGCAACATAGAGTTTATTAATTGACTGTCCCTTTTAGGAGCTCATATTCTTTTCATTCAGTATATTCTCAAAAGAAAAGGAAGATTTTGTGTTTTAAATGTTTTTTTTTAATCATGCAGTTTGATTTTTTTTAGCATGCTGAAGCACAGTGGAGAGATTATAACACTCTTGACTGTGTCAGATGCATTTGTCTAGTATATAGCTACAGTCAGAGTCCATGATGTGCTATGAAAATTAAGCCTCTCCAAGTGTGTTTCTGTGTGTGTGTGTGTGCAAGGCTTGTGTGAAGGAATGACCACCTTATGAAACAGGACAACCTGGGAGCCAGTCATTTGAATGTCACCCTGTACCTCCTGAAGTAGCAGTTCATTTAATGAACACTTTGGATGTGTGCAAAAGCACACATTAGGAGACA
The DNA here is from genome assembly GCF_003031625.1 of Empidonax traillii. Lineage (NCBI taxonomy): Eukaryota > Metazoa > Chordata > Aves > Passeriformes > Tyrannidae > Empidonax > Empidonax traillii. The sequence continues at coordinate 104,836 of NW_020955437.1, read as the reverse complement.
TTTTGCATAGCCAAAGGTGTGTGAGACACCCACCAGGTATGCAGATGCATACCACCAGGTATGCAGATGCATACCTGGCAGGAGGCTGTGACTATTTTGGACAGCAGCAGGAGGCTGGAAGAGGGAAATTTGAGAGCTTAGAGTTGTGCGGTTGCCTCTATTCCGGCAACTGCCTCTCACCCTTGATATACCCCACTAAACAGAGGAATTAAAGAGTGATTTAATTTAATTAAACCTGCATTCCCAGGTGTAATGCAACTACCAAAGCTCATTTTTCAACAGCTTTGTGTCCCTTCCCTTGTACATGGAGGCCATGGTGGTGGTCCTACCCATTCTCCCTTACTCCAGACTCAGTGGTATGTTAGTAAGGAGACTACCACTGCTGACACTCAGCCCTTGTAACTCATGGGGATTTTCTGTGTATCAAATTTGAAAGTTGGTTGCATTTTCCAGTGGGTTACAAGGAACTAGGGAGGACAAGGAGGCACAATAGCAGTACAGCCACAGAAGCAGGAAAGACGAGATCTATAGGCTAATGTGGTCCAAAAGATTCCCCTGTCATGGCTAGTCATAATGCTCAACCTCTTTATTTTTAACTTTCATGGAACACAACATTTTCATGTACTGCAAGAAGAAATGTTCTTGTTAGGGCTCCATTTTGTATCTTAGATAAATTTCAGCAAAACATTTCAGCCAGACAAGTTTTAATTTTTTACATTCCTAGTCCAGTTCATTATCTTCCTTCTTCTGGCTGTGCCTAGATATTAGAGACCTGCTCCCTGATGCTAGAGATATTTTCAAATTATATTCTTCTAGTGGGGTGATGTATTTGGGATCCCATGTAAACCAAAAACTTGTTAGCAATAAATGAGAACCAAGAGACTAATAAATCTAAGTTAAGCTCTGAGCCTTGCTGCTACTGTCTTTTCACAGACCTGAATCTGTTTGTAGATCTAGACTTTAAAAAGTGCCCATCACCCAAGAAGCAATACACTGCCAAAAGACTGATATGTTATTTCAGTAGCATCAGTGGCTCTTTAGATGAAGTGGCACGACCCTCACATTCCCCTGCGCAGAGCAGCTGACAAAGAAAGGGCTGACTGTGAGCTGGGAACTTGGAGCAAGCTGTGCTCTGTGCACCACTAGGAGAGCTACCTGCCCAGAGCTGGTGGGCAGCGAGGCAAGACAACACAAACTACCATAGAGCTGAGAGCCTGGCTCACCCTCATGGAAAAGAGGTGTAGTTGTGCTTTCCCTGGCCTCTACAGGGGCTTGGCTGCTGGCGCCTCCTCCCAGAGGTTGTCACCATCAGTGAAGCAGTGAAGAAACGCATTGTGTCACACAGTAATTTGGAATGATAAAACAACATCACTTAAGCAACACTGTGACAAGTTTTTCCCTAAACTATGATCTGAAAAGTTTTGAATGCTGTGAAGAACCTCTTTGATCTGCTTGCTCCTGCTTGCATGCTCCAAGCATGCAGATACACTATTAATATAAAAAATTTTTATCTAACTAGGGAAACACTACTGAAAACACTTGATTTAAAACACATGTTTCTTACATATTTGAGAGATAAGACTAACAAAATACTGTTGTTACATATTAACCATATTAGATTGCCTAGTAATCTACAGCTCTGTGAAATAAATTTGATGATTTTCCCAACAGTTATATCTTCACACAACTTTATTTTTTTCCAGAAATAAAGCTCTGCACATGTATTTTAATTTTTAGTTTGATGTCCTTTGCCTTAATAATATATGTATTTCCAAATTTTAATTTAAAATCTTTAATTAGAATGTCTCTTGTTTATATGTGATAAGTAGGGAAAACTATGCTGGAGATGTTTTCAAATCATATTCTTCTATTAAAAACATATATGTTTCTAAGCATTAAAAAACTGTTAAAACCCTTCTTATTCACACTAATATTTTAGACCTGTCTATGAATGTATATTTTTAAGATAACTACTGTTGTTTGGAGGAAGATCAGTTTCTTTCTCTCCTCCTTCTCCCCCCCCCCCCCCTCCTTATTTCTGCAGAATGACTTTCTTTTTAAACGCAGGGACTTTTGTTATGTTAATCAGTCAGGGAACATTTCCAATTCAATTTTACCTGAGCGCTGGTCAGCTAGAGTTTCCTTTGTTTGATGTCCCTTGAGTCTTCCCTTGTCTTTTAAACTGTAATTTAGTTGGAGCTGCTGTCAATTTACTCCGTCCATTACATTTGCAGTGATATTCCAGACATTGTCTTCTATTCAGTCCTAGAGAAGTTCCTTGACCTAAACAAAGTGTGCAGGGTGAAATCCTATAGAGATTGGAAGTGCAAGCACAGAACTCTTGTTCGCCTATGTGCAATACATGCATACAAATAAAATTGTTGCTACCTACCAAGATTATTGCTATTTTGTTTTTAATCTAACAGATCCTTACACTCGAGAGAGCTACCAAATGGTAATTAATTAGGATTTTCAGTGAAGTGGACATGTCCTATACAACCAGGCAGCCAGCTTTCTCTCTGCTCTGTCATGCTTCTGTAGCAAGGGGATTTTAAACCCTGCTACTTTTTAACTCCACAGAACAGACCTTAACATTGAGGTGGATTTTTTTTATCATAATTACCAGCTGTCATGGAGTTCAACAAATAGAGCAGTTTTTCTTGCCCTTAGTCCCTATCAGCAAGTTCCTAAGGCTTCAGTGCACCACGTGGGAAATTGTTGCTTTGAGCAGTTGCTTTCAGTGGGACAAGAAGGGAAAAAGCCCCAGAAAGAGGGGGTTAGAGCCAATTTTAACCATTGAGCTACCTTGACTGAGGGTGATGCCAATGCCTGTGACAACAGAAAGGGAAGGTATTGTCTGCAAGATCTTCCATGTGTGCCTCTGGAAGATGTTACCTAGGACTGGAGAGCTCAAAAGTAAAACACTGGAATGCACCTTTCCTGCAGTTAAATGACAAATGACAGAGAATAAAAACTTCCAGTCCATGGAAGAAGAGAGAGTAAAGACTTTGGGAAGCTTGAGTGAGATGGAAACAGGTGGAAGAAAATCATACATGTCCCTCTGTGGCTCTACAGTCGTTGCAAAGAAGCTGAGTTGTCTTTTCTACAAAGTTTCCCAGCCTGCCCAGGTTAGCTCTTGAAGCACCCTGTTTTGCTGGTATTAGGCTCACAGGCTTTGGGTGGGGGGCAGGTGCTGTGTTGGCAGCTGAATACTTTGGGGCATGTTCCTGAGAACCTCGAGGTTTAGGATACACGTCATGTCAGCGGCCAAACCTGTCCTCTGCCAGAGAGCTCTGGGAAGCTCTACAATAGCATCAGCAAGTGCTTTCCGTCCTTCTGAGTCATTCAGAGGATGACTGATCCATCCCCAAAACGATACAGGTCCACATTCTAAGAACAGGAGTCTCCCATTTCAAACAGCATTCTGGCCTGATCCTGCAATGCCTGGTCAAATGCAATTCCTCCTGTGTTGAAATTGGTTCTAGAGGTACAGTCGACTTGGCTTTTTGGAGTCAGTGGAATTTGCATTTATCTGCATTGACTCCAGAACAGAGAGAGAGGTGAGTTGGTTTCAGAAATAGCTCAGTGTTTCAGAATATCCTTCTGAGAATTTCTGCTTTTCCCATTTAGTTTTATACGTACATCTGTATGCAGCTTTTCCGCTTGAGGATAGGCTTTGGGAATGTCTTTAGGACAGCCAAATAATTAAGCTGTCAATTTATTCATTTGCCACTGGTGTGAAGCTTAAAAATAGGAAGTGATCAATAGTTAATGACAGAGAGGATAGAAGAGCAGGAGCTGCCTACCTTCTGCCCACAGGCTTGACAAGGTGACTGTTCCTACGGTGTGCAGACACTTGTACGGTCCTAACCTTTGTCAGCATCACTTGTTGTAATTAACATGGGTCTTCCCCAGCACTTACCTTCCATCACTCACTCAGCACAAACAATTCTCAGATGGTTTTCCATTATAAATTGTATTTGGTACCCAGAATCTGAAAGGAATTTGAAAGGGCTGAGATATGGATTTCTTTTTCTGACCTGTTGGATTGGTTTTGTTTTTCCTTTCAATTATGATGGGAAATGGTCTGTGTGTTTGATTTAATTGCATTCACTCTCAGCAACTGATACACTTATGTTCTGTACATGCTGTATATTTGAGCCATGTGTATGGATTCACATTTCATTCTATGTACAATCAAAGAAACTTGTTTTAAAAGCCACTGCAGAATAAGAGAGAAGTTTCTGTAGACTCTGATTCTCTATGTAGGACAGGTAATGTATTGCAATGCAGAAGCTGAGCTGTGGATCTCAGATACCCTTCAGCCAAGATGAACTGGGAGGTTCACGGCACCTACAGCTGTTGCTGCAGGGAGTCTGTGAGCTCAGATGATTCATTCACACCTCGATGTGACTATCATCTGCAGCTAGGAAAGCCAAAAGCATAGCCAGGCCCAACCTTGGTTAATGGGAATTTTGTGATTGAGTTTGGCTAATGCAGGGTTTAACAGTTATGTTTAAGGGAAGCTCAGATCTCAGTGGTGTCTGATGTTTACTAAGGCTAGGACGGATTGTTGCTTGTGCTTAAAGTGTCCTTGAAAACTGCTTATTTGCTGGTAGCTGCATTAAACAATAGAGGCCAGTTACTTACATGGAACAGTTACTTATGTGTGGAAATTAATCAGTTCTATAACAAAGAAATTATTTATTTCTAATCCACCATTTATCTGGGCTATAAAGTGTAGGAATCAGTTTACTCCCTTACAGCATAGTTTGTGATAGAAATATATGGTGGATGTATATGGGGTTTTGACAAGACAATTTAAATGTATTTTGTCTGGTATTTTTTCTGTTGCTTACAAAAACATCAAGAAAGATGGGTTTTTATCTTTCCAAGATGATAGTACCAGCAAAATTTATGTAGTAAGGAGAAGACTGCTGCAAAATACCTAATTGTAGCAAGAAGAGTTACAATTAAACCAGCTTTTGTATATCTTAAATATTAATTTTTTTTTAGCTAGGTGAACTGAGAAGTACTATCAATGCTATTTGGGCACCAAATTCTAAATAAGGGGAAAGGACATGTCAGAAGCCCTTGAGTGTTGTTAACAGTGTAACATGACTGTAAAGAAACTTGTGTGAATTACAGGTTATATGGATTGGGTGGACTATTTAAAAACATCAGAGGAAGGAAGTCCCATTTTACATCAGCAGCAAAAGAAAATCAGTTAGACTTTCTGAGGGAAAAGAAAAGTCATCTCTGGTGAAATCAAAGATTTAGTGCACCTCGCGGATTTTGGCAGAATGATTTTTTTTCTTTATTTTTCTTTTTTTTAAAAAATTGAAGTTATTTTTCAGAATAAAAATTATTTTCAAAAAATCTTTTGAAATGAGTTTTCCCTCCATTGATAATTTTGCTAAATTTGAACTGATGACAAAGACTGTTTCAGCCATGACATCTGCTCAGCTGTCTTTGTAATTAATTTCACAAGCTTCTGCCATGCCTTGGTACCAGCCTTCCCTGGACACACATTGGGGTCATAAGTTGGAAAGAGACAGCTGTGGCAACACCAGAGAAATAGAGGACAGCCTTTGATATAGGATGGCAATCAAACCACTCCTGGTAAATTCCACACTTGCTAAGCACTGATGGCTCAAGGGGACTAATGGCTGACTTTGCCCTTATGTTCCTCTTGTCCTCTTCTACAGCTGCTTCTGCATCCTGCTAACAGCTCTTGCTTTATCATTTGTATAATATTCATATCCTAATTATGGTTAGTTCTCTTCTTCTAACCTTGCTGAGATGATATTTTCCCAAAGTTGCTTTTTCTAATACCCCTTCTAGCCTTCATCTCATCGCCATCAATGAAGCAAAGCTGGATTTAACTTGAATGAGGTGTCTAGGTGCATCCCAGAGGCCTCGTTCCTTAACCTTATAGAGATGCTCTGGGTAGCATATACGTATGATGGACAGTCAACCCTCTGATTATGTGCCAGACTTGTGTTTGGAGAACATAGTGTTAGAAGAGAAGGGAAAATCTGTGTTTATCAAGAAGTGGATCACAGGGCACTGAAATGCGTTTAAGCCCATGAAGTCACACATCCCTCAATTTTTATTGAAGGACAACCATCAAGGGTCGTTTCAGGACATCCTTGGATGTGTTATTGCAGTTGTTTGGTGACAAATGTTTGGTTTCCAAAAAATGAAGACATTCTGGAAATCATCTTTTTTTTATTATCATCACAATTTTAAGTGTCACTATGACTGAATCAAAACAAGAGTCCTTCATGTATGATTTTTTTGTCACTTGACAAGAGTTTGGAAAACCTGATTCCTGTTTAACAGACCAACCAAAATATACAAAACAGCTTAATTTCTTCCTAGTGCACATCTAAATATATTCTCCATCAGAAAATAGCAGTTACTGAATACATCATGTACAATGACATCAGGGAGAAAAATGTTCCTCATGCTGCCAATGGAACATGCTGAAACACCTGTTTCATATCATGAAACCATTTATAATTGCTACCAAAAAGTGAAAGCTGAAATGTCATCATTAAATCTGCTTCTACCACTTGTGTCTTTGTTGGAAAAAATCCATAGAGGGAGCTGGGAGAAATAAAACATATTAAAACCACATTCATTCATTTTCCTGTATCTTAAATCTTTGAGCCATAGAGACAAGCAAATATTGATACTACACATAGTCTTAGAGCTGATAGTTACTTCCATGACTGTATGTTGACAAAGAGTCATTAAATAACCTTTCTTTTCCCCTGGAAGATGATAAGGCAGTGATATTTTCAAACAATCTCACTTTGCTCTCTTACCTGTCTTGGACTTTACTCCTGTAAAAAAAAGTGTGTTTTTCATTGTTTCTATGTCAGTAAGTGGCTTTGAAGGAAACAATTATTGCCACCAACGGCAAAGGTCATATATGCAATTGCTATTTTCTTTCTGGGGCAGGTGGTCACAATTTTTTTCCCTAGAGTCAGTCCTGCTGTGGTGAAAAAGAAGGGGAAAAAGTGATGAGTCTTTCGACCCCTAAGGAAAGCATATTAAATGCTAAATTTTCTCCTGTCATTGTCTTTCTGTCCTATTCTAAAGTTCCACTGCTGGCTTGGCTAGTTTGTGGCAGTGCACTGTCCCACTGGCAGTACATGGCCAGGTACAGTCACGTGCCAGTGTACTTGAGCCAATTCCTGGTTCAAAGTTGTGCAGGCATTTTAGAAGCCTTAACAGGACCACCATGGCTATGCTGCCTCTAGGCTGGTCTGTGATCTTGTGTTGCTGACACAGAGGAGTCATATTTTATTTTGGCTAGGTGTTTGAAATCATCACCCTTTTGACTCCACGCAATGCACTGTGGTTCCCATTGCAGAACAGCTTCCTAGTATGTGATTTGGATTCTTTTTGGATTAAATTAAACTAGAAGAGGCATTCTTGGAGTCACCTAATGCAGTGCAAACACTAATAAGCCTGTTGTCTCTGGTAAGAGAACAGAGCCAGTCTAAAATATAAACACCTGAAGAGTACAGACCGGGTCCCCTGCACGAGCTGCTTCCACTAACAAATCTAGACCTACTGGGCTCCTACTTGCTCAATAATCACAGCTTATGTGGTCAGCAGAGCAAGGAGCAATACATGGGTTATTTCTGTAAAGGTGTTGCTCTCACAGTGTATTTAGTAAAGTGCTGCCTTGGCTGCACCAACATGTTGTAGTTCAGCTGCCTATTGTGTTTTCTATACCTGTGTTTGGTACACAATGGATGAGCATTTTATGGTTATATGCATATGTATATGTCTGTACATATATGTACAAACATACACAAACCTACCATTTGGATATTTTATAACATAAAGTGATATAAAATTTTTTTAATCACAGTATCCCTTTGTCATAATGCAAAACAAATTGGAGGTCAAAGTTGTTATAATAAAACATCCATCCTGGAGCTTTTTGAGGAACCTGTTTAAAAGGTTAAAGTAGGTAATTATCACAACCCTAATTTACAACTACTTGGCAATAAGAGTTGCTTTTCAATGAACCATTTATTCATGATCTGCTGCTTCACAGTGCAGGGTTCTTCTTGACTAGGTTAGAAAATGTAATTAATAAGTGATAGGATTATTTATGGTTCACGGTGCCAGATTGGGAAATACAATGATATACAGAATAAGCTAAAAATTATTCTTACAAGCAGCATCTTGGTTTTTAATCCATGGATTGCATTGTCACATTACTTGATATGGTGTGGTGAACTCCTGATGGTATTCATAGGATGTTACTTTGTTTGTCATCCTAGCTGCTCTGAGTGACAATAAAAATGGACATGCTCCTTTGAGAACAGATTTAATGAACATTGACATACTAATCTTTTTCTAGCTGAGGTGGGGTGGCATTTGTGGGTTTGCTTAGTTTGACTGTATTAGCGATTATCTCAAAGCCCCAGTGGAATCTGGAAGATGGTTGTATTTCATGAACATAAAGGGATCCTCTTCAAGAATTTATTCTAGTAATGCTAGTTAAGGAAACACACCTGCTAAATACAGACAAGCTTTCTCAACTTCAAGTAACAAAATTATGCTAAAATGGGATGATGTCAGCTTTAATGTCTTTAATTGTGGGCAAAGTCATGTGTGACTGAAGTCGAGATTTTGCCATGACTTTCAAAAGCATCCCAAGTGATAGTATTTTATTTATTTATTGTTCTGAGTTATTGCTAGGATAAAAAGTGTTCACAATGAGAAAAGTCTTTTATACCCTTATTTATACACAGTTCTATAGAAAACCAGCATAAAATCTTAATCTGAGGGGCACTGGCTGTCTGCCATGCTTTCTACTGATAACATACTGGAGCTAATAAGGGAAAGTCTCTACTTTAGTTCTAAGTTGAAATATACTGTGGATCAGTTCAGTTTCCAGTTTATTCTCAGCTCGAGTTCCTTTTAAAATGCGTTCCTACAGTAATTAGGATTGCCAACAGTGACTCTAAAATATATGTGCACGTAGTTGATACTTCAAGAAATGACCTACTAAGGGAATTAAAAAATGCCTTTAAGTTTTGATGATGATTTGAATCCCATGGCTTTAGAATTTCAAATGGCAAATAACACTGGATATTTGAATAATGGATGAAACCAAAGGGATTTACAGAATCATAGAAGGGTTGAGGTTGGAGGGCATCTCCGGAGGTCATCCAGTCTGCACTCCCTTCTCAAGCAGGGTGAGCTACAGCAGGTTGCCCAGGACCACTTCCAGATGAGTTTTGTATATCTCCAAAGATGGATATTCCTCAGCCTCTCTGGACAACCTGTCCAAGGACAAATTAATACATATTTAATTGTGGTAACAACATTTAGTTTTAGATATGGGTGAAGTTATGCTCTCTTATGTGTGTATTTGCATATAGATGCATATGTAAAATAATACCGGGGTTTGATTTTTGTTCATAGACTGAGACTAATTTGTTATAGCATTACTGGGTTATAGTTCTAAACACTAATTTAGTTTAACTTTATTCCTGTGTAGGTGTGAACAAGAACCTTTGAGATGTATAGATCTGTCCAATTTAAAGCCTCAGGCATCACAAGCAATAAAAAGCCTGTTTATTATGTTGCCTTAAATCTGTGGTGGCAACCCTGGGCTTCTCTCACCGTGGGTCAGCAGGTCCCTGCCAGGACCCTGCTCCAACATGGGCCTCCCATGGTGTGACAGTCTCTTTGAGGCATCCACCTTCTCCTGCATGTATCTCCTCCATGGGCTGCAGGGGCGCAGCTGCCTCACCATCATCTGCACCATGGGCTGCAGGGGAACCTCAGCTCCAACATCTGGAGCACCTCCTGCCTCTCCTTCCTCTCTTACCTTGGTGTTTGAATCAAAGAAAGCATAGGAGGGAAAATGTCTCCTCTAGTTTTCAAAAAAAAAAACCAAACAAAAAGAGAGAAGTGTTAGTCTTTCTTCAGAAATCTTCTATTTCTTCCTATGTTTCGTAAAGAGAAAGGTGAAGATCCCATATAAAGCATGAAGATAATTTTGCATCACAATTTTCAAATTAATATTCTCAAGCTGAGTTTGAATTACATTCAGCTGATACCTGGTCTGTGAAGAATGGGTATTTTTCCTATTTGGTTAAATGTATGATTCAATTGAAACTTTTTTTTTTTTTTTTTTTTTGCTATTCCTTGGTGATTGACAGTGGGTCAAAAACCTTAGATTTTCAACATTTTCTGCCTCAATATTGTGTACTCTCCTTATGTGTTCTTTTCTTCTAAGGTTTTAAATCATTCTGCTTCACTCACCCATAAAGTAAAATCCTTTTATGTGCAGTTACAGGAGGTCCCTTGATATCTTTACCTTGCTCCCAGCATTTACACAAACACCTGATTAACTTTTTCCTTTGTAACCCTGTTTCCATCAGGATATTTTTCCTTTTGACTCTATTTTCTGATTTCTAATTTAGTTTCCCTCACCTAAGCTTGCCTTGTCCCCTGCGTGACTGAATGAGGAAGTGGTAGTCTAATGTTATTTTTAGTGGTGGATGAATAGTCTTCGATTTTTAATGAGACAGTTTTCATGTTCCATTTCAGGAGTGGGCTAATGCACCCTCTCATAAATACATGAATTCCTCCTCCCTCATCCCTGTACACACACACACCTGCGTAAGTGTCAATTTAGGCAAGTCATGTGGCCTGAAATTTCAAAAGATGTTAGATGATTTAAACTAGCCTATTATTTAGAAATTGCAGGGCATTTGTCCTTTGGGACATTGGTACAGTGATCAGAATCACAAGTCACCTCTGAAAATTAGGCCAAAAGATGCCATATTTGAAGCATAAGGGAGAATGGAACTGCTTTGCTCCAACCTGGACTTTGGGAGATGCTGAGCCTGTTGGGCTCTGATTGTTATTTCCACAATCACATGCACGTTTATACAGTTAAAAGTAGTTTGGGGCAAAGCAGATGAATGAGTGAAAGCAACCCTGCCTCCTGTACAGGAGGTGGTTCAAAGGGCACTTGCAACCACTTGTCACCATGCGTGCCCAAACCCTGGAAACTACAGCACGTGCGTTGGTGACACACAGCTTTGCCTCCTGTGGCTGCACTGCAGACAGGAGAAGTATTGCTTGCAAGCAGCGCAAACTTGAGGCTTTCATGAGACAGCTCATGATATGATTTTCAATCTTCCCGGATGATTAAGCCTTTATTTTTCTAGTCCTCAGTAACCCATCTCTTTTCTGCTATCCTTTCCTTGACATTATGCAGTTCAGCTTCTTTTGATCTTGAGTACAGTCATTTCTCAAGCTATTGTATCAGCTGCGAGTCTTTTATTCTTGCCAGGAGTATGTTGTGGCACATCATCTGCAGAAGACTCTGTCTCTAGAGATACTCTGTTAACCCATCTTGCTATGCATATGCACAATTCCTGCCTGAGAGCAGTGTGCCATCTCTTAGCTGCATGGCATGGTAGATAATAGGACTTTGCTTCACAACCTGCCTGAGTGACAGAAGTTCAGCAGAATGAATTGGCTGTGCTTGTGTGAGCAATCTGACCATCCCAAATAGACTTGCAGTACCATGACATCATATATTGTCTCCATCTCTCCCTCTCTTTCTCACCTAATCATCCGTAGAATGAGGACACACAATAGCGTGTTTGTGTATCATTTGGGATCAGCAACCAAGTCACCTGTGAATTATTCAGGTCAACAGAAATGGAGGTTAAGATTTGGTTCACGTGCATTCTTCCTGTGTCATCAGAGATTACAGACAAAACAAACATAGGGATACTCCATTGACATTTATTAAATGTTATTAGAATTGTTTTATTGTGGGGAGAATGAGGAGGGATTGTATCTCCGAATGCAAAGCTTATTTACTCTGATCCTAAGTCATCAGAGAGGCCATTTTAATTGACATAAAACAGCTTGTCTCAGTATAAATATGTCACAGTATAAAACTGTCAAGTCCTGATGCTTTGCAGGCATAGGGAATGTTTGGTATCAGTGGAAAAATGAGAATTTATACTTAGTAATGCTCCTAAACCATTTGAGTGAACTTGTGGAGTGTGTGAAAGTGGACACTGATTCTTTTATGTCTTTGCCTCAAATTTATCCCTTCTGCATCATTTTTCTCTGCATTTTCTCTTACTCTTCTGAGTCACCTGTGTTACCCAGTTCCAGGTAGCAAGATTCCTCCTTTCAGGACTCTACTTACAAGTCGCATTATGCCTGTGCATCCATTTCCTACCAACCCTTTCCCTAGGTGCTACCTGTAGTCTATTTTTCAGAATATTTTCCTTGTTTATAGAAGATTCTTTTGCTTTATGGTTTTCTTCAAAGTATCATCATGGGTTGAAACTGAGGCAACACAGAGTTAGAGCTTAGCTCAATGTTTCCTCATTTTGCTCAGCATATAAAACAGGGCAGAAAGTGTAATTCTTATAAGAAAAGAAATTAGAAGGATTAATATGTCAAAACGACCCAAGCAATGGCTTGGATACATTTTTTTCCCAATTGTGTTGTTTAGGCTAATAAGTTAAATTACCTCTCCCTACAAGCCCTACCATTTGAGGTATTTATAGATGAGTGAGAGGTAGAAACAAGTAAGAAGCATCAAAGATATTTTGAAGTATTGAAAGCATCTTAGCTGTATCTGGAACCTGCTGAGACAGACAACTAGGTTGTATACTGGCAAGATATAAAGTTTCTCTGAAAAAAGTGGTGGTGAGAATACAGGCAATGAAGGCAGAGAAAAAAGGAATGTGATCATTCAGATACAAACACTTAGACTGGAGAAAAGTCAGAATGGAAGATTTCTATTGGATATTTCAAAATGGGGAGGGAGACACTTGGTTTTAACAAATACAGAAAAATATCAATAACAGAAGAGAGTAAATTAAAAAACTATGTAGTTCTGCCATCTACACCCTAATTAAAACAGAGATCATCTTGGATCTGCTTCTCATGACAACAAATTCTGCTTTGTTAAGAAAATGAGTGAGGTAGTGTGGTAGGTTTGGCTTTTTCTATTCTAATTTTGGTAAGAAATTACCCATCATATCATATCCTGCAATAAGCTACTACACATTTTCACTTCATCTTAATGTTTATTATTTCACTGTTTACAATGTGCTGTGTTTGTTTTCAGTGCTCTTGAGCATTTTCAGTACAGTTTTCAAGTGTGAAGAGAATAGCCTCTGTATAAGCCTCCTAGCTTGTATCTACCATCCCAGATTTTCAAATATGCTGGAATCCGCTTTCTTTATTAAAAGAATTAAATAAAATGATTCTTTATTAAATTCTGATACAGACAGGCATGTTTCATTACAGGACTAGTTTACTAGAAAGACTTCCAGGGATGATTGTTGAAACCATCACAGATGGGGGTTGTAAACTTACCTTGTATTTAGCCAAAAAATCTCTCAATTCCTACACAAGCACAAGGAAACAGTCTAACTAGTTTGAAATTAATTTTATTAGTACCTTTAACTCTCTTAGCCCTACACACATCTTTCAAAACAATTTTTAGTCTCTCTTAATGCAAACATATTGAGAGATTTGTCATAAATACTCTACTGCTTATTATTACTATGAACAATCTGTTCATTGCATTACTGGTATTTGAAATGGAAAGACCAATTAGACCTGTTAACCCACCTTTTTGTCAGTAAGTTGATTGGGAATTACTGAAGCGTAACAATTCTAAGTGGCTTTTCAAGTGAATGCCAAGCTAAAATGGATATTCAGAAATGCATTAAGCATTTTTACCTGCCTCTGCATTCTTCATTTAAAGATCTACATGTTAATTTGCAGAAGTGCAACATAAACATGGCTCAGGCTTCTGTGCATCCACTTTGCAGTATTTGTACACATGTAAATGTTGAAGAGTAAAATTGTAGGCCAAATGTGAGTAAGTACTGGGAGTAGATTTAACATGGATTACTTGGGCAAAATACTTAAAGAGTGATACATCTGGCAGGTGTTGTAAGACTGGCTCGAGGATTTTACTACAACAGTCACAAGCAAAAATTGTTGTTATTGTTATTATTTGAATGCATTTATCAGAGGGAATTTTTTAAAAGATCAAGACAGCACTTCTTATACTAAGCTTTATTTCAGAAAATGGCTTACACAAGCACATAGGTGTTATAAAAATGGCAGTCAGTGAAAGATAACCGTGCAAATTACCCATGTGAATGGAACTAGAAGTGGGTGGCAAAGAGGACACATAGAAAAGAGTATGTTTCTTTTACTTTATGATGTAATCTAGTCAATAGGGAGTTGATACTGTTAGAAATTTTTTTGTAAAGCAAAATACAGAGATGGCTGAAAAATTATAACAAAATACTTCTTTCTTTGGAATTTAGTGTTCTTTGAAGATCAGATCACTCCTTTGAGATGGCTGAAAACAGAGAGCAGGTACCTGGAAAGAGTGCTGTTTCAGACTTCTGCCACCTCTCCAGCCTGAGCTTCCTAGATGTGAGGCTGGGAGACAAACTGCTAAAAAGTCTGTCCCACTACTACTTTTTGGTATCAATTTACTTTTCATTAAGACTCACTGAAATGCGTAATCATATTCTGAATCAAAATAAAAACAGATTTCCCTAACAAAATCTGTCAATCAACTGGAGTTGTTTTCCCATTCAATTCTGCTTTTGTATTTTTTTTAAAAAATGAAATTAAACTGAAACATTAGTTCACTCACATAGCCTCCCCTCAGTAACTCACTGATCACTCCTCCCCGTGTCAACCTGGGAAAGGTGATATGGTGATATTAAAAATCAGATACACTGGCAGCAACTGAAGCCCAATGCAGCAACACATCCACTTGGTACTTTAAGAAAGTTCAGAGACAACTTGCTATTGTCACTAGTGTGCTATTCTTCTCTCCCTGGGGTGTAAAACACATTTCCTTGACCCTTGGATTATTCAGAGGTGATTTTCCAAAGAGATCTTTACCTCCCTGAGGGAAGAGCCAGTCCCCTTGCTTCAGAAGAGATAAATAAAAAGAACATCATGTACTAAGCTAAGTGACTGAACCAGAGTTACAGAAATAAATTTCCTTCTCCTGTACTCCTTTGGGACCTGGCCGTTTCCTGTGTAGGCACACAGAACATCTAAAGGAGAACAAGTTTAATACTGACTACTTTGCTTTCACTAAGACTTTCTGATGGCTTCAGGAAGGAATACTGTCTAGGAAAACACATTCTTCTCTCAGTGTCATGACTGGACAAAAGCCTCAGGGACCATTTAGGCTTCCAGGATGCTCTGAATGCTGAAGACCTCAGTCTTCGTGAAGGTAGAAGGAAAGTCAGGATTTCGAGTCTGGTATCCTTACAGGTAATACCTTGCCAGGAGGTTCAGGAACCCCTGGGGTTGGACTAAGTTAATCAACTTACCTGCTCTTAGCAGCTTCAGACAGTGAGAAGAAGGACAAACAAAAATTAATCACAGACTTAGAACATTAAATTTCTTCTAAGTTAAAATAAAAACATTACATTACTCAGAAGCATTAATTGGAAGGTACCTCAGCATAGTGTATGTGAACAGGCACAGCTAATTGTTAATGCTTACACCCAAAAGGAAAGGATATTTACTCATTCTGGAGGCAAAAACATCTCATCCATCTCTTGACTGTAGTATCACACAGACATCTATGTCACTGTGACCACAGTCTAGCACCTGTGCCTGGGAAGAGCCTGCAAATCTTTGTGTTCCACTCTGCTGCCTTTCCCTGAGTATCAGCTTCTGCTTGCATTTTCTGTGAGTTAAATAGGGGGAGACTTTCTAGCAAAAGTGCTGGCTCTATGTGCTAGAGCTGACTGTCATCTGGGGCTAGCTTTGGTCAGGAAAGGTGTAGGCAGATTGGGACAGCAACCAACTCAGCCTCTCCAGTTAAATCTTCCTGAATGCCTCAGCTGCAGACTTTCAGCTCCCCATGTAGCTGCAAGAGTATATCTGCATTCCAGTCTGTCTGTGTTTTCTGGTATGGGTTTTGTTGTTTTTTTTTTTACTGACAGGAATATGTCCATAAAGAAGTTTCCTTTATTTTTTTGTTTGTTTCAGCTACCTAAAAATAATATAAATTAATATCCCGAATAAAAAACATTTTATATGCAAAATCCTTGACAAACTCCTGGTACTTTTCATATATATGTGAAGACTGCACAGATTTTTAGGTATTTTTATATGTATACATAGATAATACAGAATTATCATGACATACAATTTTCTGAGGGAGCAAAATCAGTCTGCCAAGAGATTCTTACAGAAATCTGTGATTCAGCTGAGTTTCTGAGATATACTGAATACAAATTTGTAGAGTAGATGTTTATAAGATAATCTTAAGGTCTGCCCATGAACAGAGGGGATGTTTTAGGAGAGTTGTCTTGGTGAAATTTTAGGCATTTGCTTTACAATAATAAAGGGAGAGAAAGCAAATTCAACCTTAATCTTAGCAGCAATAGAGCTGCCTCTTCATAAGCTATGCAGATTAGAATTTAGAACATAAGCCCATTTACAAACTTTAGGAGAGAGCAAAAAATTCCCAAATGCAACTTATAAAGTCAGCTTAAATATGCTCCAAGTAAAAACTTTGTTTCACCTAGAACTGAATTCCAGGCTTACACTAAGTGCAAAAAATATTTATTTGGATTCAGGCCAACATTTTGATGTCTTTAGTGTAAATAAAACATGCCTATGGCAAGTTTGAAGTCAGACAGCTCTATACAAAGTGGCAGCAGCATTAATTAGGCATATACTTTTCTAACCCCTTAGGATTCTGTGCCTATTAATCACATGCCAGATTGGTTCCTATTTTGTTGGGGAATCACCAGAGCAGTTCTGTTCCCCACTTTTACTTTTGCTGTAAAGTCAAATATTTAAAAGTTGCTAGAAGAGCTGAAAAAGAGCACAAGAAGTCACTGAATAGGATGATAATTTATTACACTTTATCAGGCCTAGTTTTCTGTCTCATCAGGTAAAAAAGCATACTGAGTTTAAGTCATTCCTGGCATGTTCAAAATGTAGATGCCGAACTGATTACTTGCTGTGACTCACCTGACTTCAGCGCTGCTTGCAAGTTTGCAAGTG
Source organism: Empidonax traillii (assembly GCF_003031625.1). Taxonomy (NCBI): domain Eukaryota; kingdom Metazoa; phylum Chordata; class Aves; order Passeriformes; family Tyrannidae; genus Empidonax; species Empidonax traillii. Next base: position 87,739 of record NW_020955437.1, on the reverse strand, counting down.
TAGGTGTGGAACTGAACGTATATTTAAAATTGACATAGAGCTGAAATAGTGATCTTCACTGGGTAAAAGGTTGTTTTGCCTAGTCACATCATTTGCAAGACACTTCAATTACTGTTGTTTCCAAGCTTAGATTTTTTCCTCAGTAACATTTGCGACATTTTTTTCTCTGAACAGATATAAAATCACAGTATTGTAATGAATTGTCTACCATTTTAAAGAATGTTATTGTATAATGATTAATTTAAAAAATTAATTATTATTTCAGCTCTTGAATATCCTGGGTCTCTTAATTTACCAGTCATTTGTGATTTTTAGTCCCTTCAGCAGAAAGTATATTATTGGGACTCAGATTTTTGTATGCAGTAGGTTAGCATAAAAGCACTATGGTATGTTCAGCCATCTTGGCATTGTCATTTGAGGTTTTTTAATTAAAAGTCTGCCTTGGATTATGTCAAGTGCTCCTGTATTTTTGCCATTCTTCTTATCTCTATGGCAACAAAAATATTTCAACATTTACATGGGCATCATATTCTTTGCTAATGTACTATCTGAACTGTTTGTATGCTGAGAAGGGGAACAGCAGAGATTGGCTTCTGCATGCTGGGATGCAGGAGTTGTCAAGACAACCAAGAGGCCTAAGGATGTCCTTACTAGTAGCATTAAATTGAAGCTTTAAATTAATTCACCCTCATGTGTTTTTGTAGCTTATGCTGTTAATTGAAATAATAGGAATGACCTTCCCTGTACATTCAGAGCACCTGTCCTATTAAAATTGCATGTGCTATTTACTTAAGTACACTCATCTATCAGACAAATCTAGCGTGAAATAGGGGAAAATGGAAGACACTTATATTGTACTCCTATGTATTGACTTCTAGTAATAGGAGAAGCAAGCTTTTCTTGTGTCAAGCTTGAGATAGTTGTAATGAACATTTTATTCTGAAACTTCATTTATTTCTGCTTCCCACTCAAGAGACTTAAGTCTGCATAACTCCAGACACTACAATTTATTCTACAGTGCAGAATGTAATTGAAATGAATAGTTAAATATTTTTTGTGTCTGTAGTGTATTTGAAAAAGCCAAGAATCATGTTTTTGTGTATGCAAGGGACAGCTTTTTCCTTTGCAACAGAAAAAAATCATAACAGTAGGAAACTGTTACTTTTTGTTCAAATCATAATCTTGCACTGACTTAATTTGTGAAGCTACTTTTAATCTCTTTTTAAAAAGAGTTTTATGGAGGAGCTGGTTGAACTTCCTGTGTCCAGTCTTTTAGATTCTCACAGCCCAGTGCACAGCTCCATGGGAGCAAAAAGATTAAATTATTATATGTGCATTTTGTTCCCTTAACAAAAGGAAAAAAAAATCTGCAAACTGCTCTTTTGATGAAATTCATGAGTCTTATTTTGGTAGTCATTGTATGTCAAATATTCAATTATTTTTATACTGTTGGGCAAGGATGCACAAGTTCTTAAAGGACTGAAAGGATTTAATCCTACTCTGCAACTAGTTTAAAACACAAGTTCCTACTCTGTAGCCTGGAATACTTTTCATCTCATAAAGAAGGAAATGCACTCATAGTTGCCATTGCTTTTATACAGTTGGGTAGATTATAAAGCTATAGGAAATTTGGAAGTATATTTCCCAGCCCCCCATTAATTGATGCATGAACCCATATAATTATACTGATGTACACCAGCTGAGAGTCTAACCAGTAAGTTAATGGACCCTTGAACCATGTTTATTGGGCAAAAAACTACTAATCTTTCTTCACAGACTAGGAAACAGAGAGGAACGGTTTATGCATTACTTCAGGATGGCTAAGAGTGCTAATGGCAGATTGATGTCCCTGTATTGGAGAACATAGGAGAAATTTTTTGAGGACTCCTTGCTGCGATGACTATAGCATGTCTCTGAGGAACCATGACTCACCTGGCACAGTTCTACTTCACTGCTTGCAGAAACTCAAGTGTAAGCCACTAACAGAGCAGTACTGAAACTGGTGAAAACACATGTACCCTGTAAACATGAATACCACAGTGTGAACTGGAAGTACTATAAATTTGCTTTTGTCTCGGTGAAGGGACGGATTATTGGGAGAGGGCAGGAGGTAGAGAGACACCCTCTCTTGTTCCCTTGGCAAGACCAGTACCATCTCTGTGGCATTTGGCAGGGATGCAGCAGTCTCCACATCAGTGCTGTGGCTGTAACCAGTTTACTCCATGCACGTTAATGTTCACTCCCAGTGGTATTTGAAACATCTGTGAGTGCTCAGCACATCTGAAAATCAGGCCATTTAATTCTACATACTTTAAATATAGATTAAGGGTCTTAAATTTAGGTAAGAAGGTTTGAATGTTTTGGATCAAACCTCTCCATCAGCCTGCAATCAACAGTGCTATATAGAGATGATATTGCAGAATAAGATACAATCAGGCCAGATTTTTGTTTTTTGGTTTTGGTAAAAATAAACTCATTAAATAGCATCAGCATTTAGCTAACTTTAAAATACAGTTCTTACAGCGTAGCTGCATAGAACACATTTTATTAAACTGGCAAATCTGTGTCTAACATCAACATCTAAAAGAAAAACATTACTCTTTTTAATACATGCAGATTAAAAATACCCATTTGTCCCTATTACAGTTTCTGTCTATGCACTAAATTACTGTTGGTAATACCAAAAACATCTTACTTTGTCAAGATGTACAATTTAAGGCATAGGGCTGAGGACCAGAATATCTTGCCACTGTTTCTCTGTTTTCAGCACCCCTGGATATTTCACTGACACTCAGGATCTCCTTCCACAATCTCTCTCTTCGTATATTGCAAGGAGCTGGAAGGCTGTTGCTGTGTCAGATACCTGTGCTGAACAGTAATGTTGCCAACATGGGAGAATATTTTGGTCAAATGAAAATCACCCACCTAATTTCTGGAAAAGGAAACAACCTAGAAAAGAATCAGTGCTCCCCTACACCAGTAAAAGGGCTTCAGAGATCAGCATGAACAACTTGAACCCATGATGTCATTTTTGATCTCTTTTGGAAATTAAAGTGATCTTAAATTATGATAAAAGTGAGCTTTAAAACTGATGGAAAGGAGGGGTTATGCTACAGTGGTACCAAAACTAGTATGAACTGGACCATTCTCATTTTCCTTATATGAATGGAAAAGGCAGAAGAATAGAGGCAGAAAAATCTTGTAGCATCTCTAGGATTGGCATCAGACTGGTGAGAGTTCCAGAATTTGTAAGAGATCATGATGGATTCTATCCCACATCCTTTTCAATCTCTCGTTCAAGAGATACAGACCAGTAGAAGCAGAGTGGTTGCTGGAGGTGGGCACTGACCACAGGACTCTGAAATGTAAGAAATGTCTCACTGATTTCCATGAGAAATTATCTCAGCGTGTCTTCTGGGGGCACTAGACTTTCCAGCCATTTCAGTAGCACAGTTGAGGCTGTCAGGGACCAAAAGTCAAGAACAGAAGAGAGAATGGTCTTTCACAGCAGGTCAGGCATTTCAGGGGCATTTGAATGATAGGATCTGCAAAAGCATGTGAAAGTTCCTTATAGCAAGGAGAAAGGTGCACTGGGCTGAATTAAATACCTCTGAGGCTCTGGGGCATCAGAATTTATTTTCACATTTTGGACCTATAACAACAGTTCCTGCAGGTGGAACTTGTCTATGCAACAGTCAGCACAAGCACGTCAGTATGGAATGTAAATCTACATACATGGATTTAAACTAGCACAGCTTGACTAGACCTCAGTCATCTGTTAAAATAAGATACAATGTTATTTTCATCATTTAACCTCAAACATAATATGTCCTTAAAGAGCTCTCTAGCACCTCCAGTAACTTCTTAATGGTCAGTCTTGAAATGTGAGTACAGATAAACTGTATACAGACTATTACATGATTTCCAATTATTTATATCTAAATCTTATAGCCAGTATGTATAATCTCCCTTTTTCCTCCTGTCTTTCCTTCCCATAGTTTTGTTCCATCTTTTTAGGGCCAGGATATGCACAACAGAGTTCCCTTATTAAAGCAGCTTGCCAATGTTTTCTCTGTCTTCAGCACCATGGGGTATTTCATTGACACTCAGGATCTCCTTCGATATTCTCTCTCTGTCTCTCTTGACATTTTTGCAAGGAGGGAGAAAGAGGCTGGGGGAAGGTGCATATAATGCTTCCACTGCTGAGCAGTATGAATTATATCTGCTGGAGTAATAGTGTGAAGTGGCAGGGATCCGTTTTGATGAATCTCATGCTGATTTGTAGCCCCAATTCTAGCTGTAGGTAACCCTGAACACCTGTTTGGAGTACTAGAGAGATGGAATAAAGCTCTGTACAGTAAATATGCTGTGTACTGTAGCTGTTTGTTTATTATCACACAGTAATTAATTTGCAATTATATTTCAAAACATACCAGAAGAGAAGTGCACTATAATTCCTACCACCCAGAAAGAGGCTCAGCAGTGACACTTGTTAGGCTCTGAGCTGGCTGATTCTCTCTTTTCTCATCACTGACTGCTTTTTTCTTTTGTCTCAGCACAAAACAGAAGGTTATAAAAGAGACTTCTATAAAGATTCATGCCCGGATGGTAGTGGGTCTGTGCTACTCTAGAACAGTATGTCTTAAAAACAGGCACACACAAACACACACACATATGGAAGAGGTGGTGTGAAGATCTTTCTGATTTTGTCTCTGTCATTCCTTACCATACTATATCACTCACAGTGTTCCACCACAGAAGGACAGTTCATGAGCCCAGTTCTTCACTTCCCACCTGTGAAATCCTTGTCTTTTCATCCAAATGCCTACTTTGTTTCTTTAGACCATTCAGAAACATCTGCTAAGAGATTTCTCTTTATCATTTGTCATTCTACTTGCTTCTAACTCTGGTGATATCTCCTATGAAAACCAAGGTGCCCTTAGTCTTTACAATCCTTGTAAGACCAACATTGGTTTTAAATTAGTCCTACATTTCATTGCACACCCCTCTGCAATAAGGTCTTCAGGAACTGTTCCTTACAGCAACTTCTCTATACTTTCTTTCAATATGCCTTATGTAGCTGGAAGGCTGGCTTTTCAAGAGTAGACCCCAAAACTGAGTTTCTGCTATCACTCTTGAACAGAGGAGTCAGAAACTCCTGTTTACCTTCATTGCCATAGTAATATTGCAAGAAAAGATATGTTACTGTATTAGATACTGCAGCAAGCGTTTTCAATGCAATTTTACAATCTGAGGTTTGGTTCCTTTGCTATAGTTTTTAGAAAAAGCTTTCAACTAGATTCACATAAATTTGCTTGTTTCTTCCTTGCCTTTTCCTAAAAGTGATCTTTCTATTCTCAGGTCGATGCTTGATACCAATATTTCTTTTCTTCCATGTTTTTTTTTTGTTAGGCCTGCAATTGTTATCTATGTTTTCTTTCACCCTTTTACCTGTATTTCCTGCATTGATGAGTTGGTTCCAAGATATTTTAAATATATGTGATATGTGTGTATATATTTAAATTCAAAATCCAAATCTGAATGTAGATCCTTAATATTTCACTAACGTTTAAATTTTAAATGTTTTAAATGTTTGTTTTGTAGCCAAGAATATTGATCTTAAAATTGTAGAGACTGACTTGTTTTATATAAATTTATTATCAGCTGTAAATATGTGGACTATATGAATAAAAACCCCTTGACAGTAAAGTAAGAAATCAATATGCCTCAGAGGGAGTGCTAACTTAATTTGCAATTATGTCAAGTAAGGAAGAAAAAAAGAAAAATACTGGCTTCCTCTGAAAATCTTCCCAAATACGACATTTCTTTGACATTTTCACATGTACTGAAAAGTTACACCTGAGGAATTCATTTCCATTGCTTTCACTTGGTGTCCTACAGTGACTGATATAAATATTTTATTAGGCAAACCTGCAGGTTTCTGAAGATTATATGTCTTATCAAGTTGACCCTTATAATTATGTTGTCTTCTGTAACTGTGGGATCTCTTTTAATTTTGCAGTCTTTTTGTAAATATTGAACCATAAAAAAATACACAATCACAAGCAAAAGCTGACTGTGAGTAAGAAAAGGTGTAAATAGGTCTCTTCTTTCTCAGGAAGATTCCCATTCTGCTTGTTGCTGCAGAGAAAATGCCTTAATTATAAGTTAGTAACTGGCCACAGTACAGTGCACCCTCAGCTTGTGAAAAATAAGTTTTCCCAGACTGTTTTTCTTTTTTCCCCTTTCAAAGTAAACACTGTGGAAACCTTTTTTTTTTTTTTTTTTTTTTTTTTTTTTTTTTTTTTTTTTTTTTTTTTTTTTTTTTTTTTTTTTTTTTTTTTTTTTTTTTTTTTTTTTTTTTTTTTCCCCTGGAAAATGAGATTTAATTGGGAAATGTTTCAATCTCTTATGCACAGTGAACTCAATGAGGGCTTGCATTCCTGTCAAATTGACATGGAGATTATATGTACAGAAGAAAACATTCATAAGTTTTTATCTGATACAGGAATCTTTTATACTTTTCTTTCCTGGAGATTAGTTTTCATTTACATAATTCTATGGCCTTTGGTTGCAATTATGAAAACATTGCTTCTATTATTCACTGCCTCTGTTTTCTGCAGTTATTTACTTAGGGAAGACTTGACTGTTGTTTTCTGGGCAGCAGCAGAAACCTCACAGAACTCCTATGAAAAGAGAGGTTGTGAGGTCCGGTACCATCAGTTTGATGCCCCAATATATTCCAGTGCATCAATTCCTAAAGGAGAAGATGAACTATGCATTGGCCCAGCTGCTTAATGCAGATAGGGGTTTTGGCTAACATTCATCCCATTTAAATTTAGCACTCATCTGACTTACCTTATTTAAGGCAATGTTCCTTCTTAAGCAGTGGAGAGGAATGTAAAGCTCCAGAAAGTGATCCAGGTCTTAAATGAACTGAATCATCCTCTTGAAGCATCTGTTTTGTTTGCATATACTACAGTAACATCTACAACCCAAATTAAGACACCTTAACTAAATGTCTGCATTTGGTTGGATTAGACCTTTGCCCATTTATTGGTGTGTGTTGTTTTGTGTTTTCTATGTTGTGGAGGTAGCAGGTTATTTTCAGAGTTCTGCCTTTTCTGCTTCCGCAGGCTGTTTCCTCTTTGTTCAGAGTTCTCTGGCAAGGTAGGATCTACCATTCCAAAAATAACCACTTGGATAGAGGACATCTATTTCTAAGTAATTTCTTACTTCTTAAAAATATAAACCCAGGGAGTAGTCTAATTACATGACAGAGAAGATAGTCCTAGGGCTTAAAATTAGTCAATTGAGCTACAAAATTACTACAACTTTTTATTTAAGACTTAATTAAGAATTGTGAGAGGACATTTTATAAGAATTGGTTTCGATGAACTAAAAACAGGCAAAAGATATAGGAGTCTTAGATGGAAGGTAATGAAATAGGCATTGAAAGAAGAGGATACTGCTATCTCTAGATCTCTCTAAAGAAGAATTGAGATGCCTTTTGGATTTATGTTCAAATGACTTGCAAATAGAAAAGAGATGTGTGGACGCAGAAAGGGCTTCAGTTTCTTGGCAGACTTGGAAAAACCTTCACAAATATGGGATGGTCTTGCACTGACAGAGGGTCTCACTGGCTTGTGCATTTAAAAGAAAAGAAGATCATCAGGAGTAACCAGCATGGGTTCACCAAAGGGAAATCATACTTCACCAATCTGATAACCTTCTCTGATGGCATGGCAGGATGGGCTGAGCAGGTGAGAGCATTTAATGTTGTCCAACTTGACTACAGCAAGGCTTTTGATACTGTCTCCCATAAGAACCTCATAGGTAAGCGCAGAAAATGTGAGTTAGATGAATGGACAGTGAGGTGGATCAAGAACTGGCTGAATGTCAGAAGTCAGAGGGTGGTGATCAGTGGAGCAGAATCCAGTTGGAGGTTTATAGTCTGTGGTGTTCCCCCGAGTATATTTCTGGCTCCAGTCTTATTCAGTTTGTTTATCAGTGACCTGGACATATGGATAGAATGTACCTTCAGCAAGTCTGATGATAGTATGAAACTGGGGGTAGTGGCTGATATACCTGAAGGCTCTACTGCCATTCAGTTGGACCTTGATAGGCTGGAGAGTAGGACAGAGAGAGACCTCATGATGTTCAGTAAGGGCAAGTGTAGGATCCTGCACCAGGGGAGGAGTAATCCTAAACATCAGTGCAGGTTGGGCGCTGTCCTCCTAGAGAGCAGCTCTGCAGAGAAGGACCTGGGAGTCTTGGTGGGCAACAAGTTGACCGTGAGCCAGTGGTGTGCCCTTGAGACTGAGAGGGTCAACAGTATCCTGGGGTGCACTGGGAAGAGTAAATCAATTTAAAAAAAAAAAAAAAAGGGCAAAGGAGTAAGCTAAGGTGAGAGCTAGAAACTGAGCTATCTACTTACTTCTTTTATTTAATTGTAAGGAGCTGTGCACTAGTGGGAATTTCTTATTTACTCCCACCCAGCAGCTTTTCTATTTTGACCTTGAGCAATCGCATATGATTTCCTCTGCACAGCCCCTCTACAATGATATATCCTTGCTGGAGATCAGGGTTTCTAAATATTGATGTTTCTAAAGGTGCAGAACTGCTAGGAGAGCCAAAGGCATCCTGAGAAGCAAAGAGATTCCCCTGCAACTCTATGGAGGGGCCAAGAGTCAGGATCTACTGACACTATTGATAGTAACATATCAAGGTATTTTTAAATTCAAGCAAGAGTTGTTCATTTCAATACAGATTATATAAACTACTATAGGCTAATTTCTACAGTTTTGATTGGTAGTAGCAAGGTGGGAGCTGATAAAACAATATTTCTTATATTTATCTGGTTCCAAGAAGTGTAGGTTATACACTTGAAACTGATTTAAAAACAAGAAACATTGAATGGTGCATTTCAATAAAGACCTCTAAAAGTGCTTGCAGTGAGAGGTGTAGGAGCTGGGAGTGTGCACTGCATGCCTTAGAGACAAGAGAAACTCAAGGAAATGGAGGGAGTAAGGCAAAACCATAGAATCATACAGTACCAGATAGGAAGGAAATCTCGAGGATCGTTTTGTCCCACCTTTCTCAGTAAAATCGTGGTCTAGACAAAATGGCCCAGCACCCTGTCCAGACAAGTCCAGCACTGGAGAATTCTACTCTTCACTGAGGAGATTATTTAAATGCCTGTTTGTTCTCTGTTTGAAAAAATTTCCTCATGCCTAATTGGAATCTTCCTAGGTGTAACCTCTAACCATTTTAGAATGTCACAGAATTGCATTCTTTCACTCATATGAAACTTGTTGTCAACCAGAACCTGGTTGACAGACCTCTTCTCAGCCAGGTAGATTCCGAGCTGGATTTTGTTTTCACAGGTGCAAGACCTTACGCTTGTCATTGTCAGATTTCCTAAGGTTCTTGTTAACCCACTCTTCCAGCCTATCCAGGTCTTCCTGCAGTGTATCTCTCCCTTCTGAAGTGTCCACTTCCCCACTCAGTTAACTATCAAAGCAAACTTTGTCAGGGAACACTTGATCCTATAATTCAAATCACTTACGAAGATACTATCCAGTGTTGGATCCATTGTTGATCCCTGGGGGACCCTACTTGTGACAGGTTGCCGGTTTGAAAAGAGCTATTTACCACCACCCTCTGGGTACAGCCTCTCACCCAGTTCCCAACCCACCACATACACCACTTGTCCAGATCATAACACATTTGTTTCTTTAGGAGAAGGCTATGGGAACCCATGTCAAAAGCTTTGTAGAAATCATGTAGACAATGTCCACTGCTGACCTCACATCAACCAAGCAGCTCACTTTGTCGTAGAAGGTGATCAGGTTTGCCAAGCATGATTTGCCCTTGGGGAATCAAAATGAGGAATAAAGATGCAGAGTGGCTACTACGTTATGGGTTCAAATTGTCATTTTCCCTGCAATCCTAAAACTGCAACAAATGAGTGAAAGAGCTGCTTTGAGGTCCTTTTTGAAAGACTCTGACTCTTAGCTTCCTAAGCACCCTCACTGCATAGCTCATTGCATAGGCTAGGAGAAATTGGCTGATAAGCATTATAATTTGTGTTGATGGAAAATGAACCATCAGAACCACAAGTGTGGCAAATACTGACAGTATTATCTGAAATGTGTTGTGTTTTTTTTCCAAATATTGTAAGGCCCTCTCACTTTCTCGAACACCCCATGAAGTTGTGTACATAAGAACTGCCCAGCTGTTTCTGTGACAGCAGTGTCTGTGATTACAGGGGGCTTTGTGGTTACTTGAGGTTACAGAAAAGTGTGCTTTTTTCCACTTGGATAGTAATTTCTCATAATATCCTATAGCATACAATGGAGAAAAACCCTACCAAAATTTCTAATCTTATGGAGCTAACTAAATCTACACTGTCAAAAAATAACCTAAGCAAATGGTGTTTTCACTGTTCTCATTTTGTGTACTGAAGAAGATGGGGATCGTGTAGGCTGTATCCTAATGCTGTCCATGTCACAGCGAAAGGAGGCTCACTTTAGATAAACACTGAATCCAATTTCAGTCAGCCCTATATCTCTCAACTGTAATTTATTTTTCTTTAAATATGCAGAATGAGACTCAAGACTTTTCATTTTTTAAGAGATGAACAATTGGAGGACTACAACACATTTATAAAATGCTTAATTTCAGAAGCAAGGAAATTAGACAAAGGGATATATTGAGCCCAGAATTTAGATCAGGGTTCAGCTTCTGAGCTTAAAGCAGTATATTAGCCTTTTAAATTATGTTCCTTTTTTGATACAGTCTCTATCACCATTACACTCCCTTCCCATTGATGTTCTTCATCATGTATCTGTTACAAAGTTCTTACCTTTGGAGAGGGTGAAGATAATTAGATAGTTATCAATGATAATAAAACATATCCATTGCAATTTTTTCTATGTCTGGGAAAACGTAAATTGGTAGGCAACTTAGCTCCCTTTCCTTACGGGAAAACTCCCAAGAAGTAAATGTTAGCTGCAGTAATTCATAATATGGTGAAGATGGGAAGGAATAGGAAAACTACAACCCCATGTTGCCAACCCTACACTATGGTGTGGCAAGAAGTATTTGCGAGTATTCTGTGACACTGAACAAGATTTATGTGGTTACAAAGAGCTAAAATATGTGTGTGCTGGAGTTTTTGCAACTTTTCCATCAGCTCCTAAAGATGGTATTTTTCTTCCAGATTTTTTTTATATATACAGAAGAATTGTTTCATTTTGCTGCTTGCGAAACTGGAATTTTATGAGGCTGAAAAGCTTTAAAAGTTAAATATTTTACTTCAAGTTTAACACAATCTTTTCTTCAGGCTGATTTTGTTTCTTCCTTTAATTAAGCAGACATTTTTATTCAAATTTCTCATTTTAATCAAACAAGTTGAAATACTGAGTGACTACTATGCCATGATTCTTTTTTAATGCTGATTATTTCCTGACTCTACACAAATGGCTTTCCCTCTAGTCTACTGTGTCTTTACAGTAAGTCTAGAACAGCTCTTAGTCCCAATGCACACTCGTTTTTTCCACAAAGGTCTCAGGAAAGATCATAAGCAGGTAATTAACTTAAGAGGAGCAGTCATTGATCCTCAGAGGTGAGTAAACATCCACATCATCTATTTGAGTCCTTAATTAAGGTGGGATGTGGAACTGTTGCTTTGACAAACTTAAGTTGCTTTGAAGGCTAAAAACAGTCATGAGTCTCCCGAGGGTAGTAAGAGCAGCCACATTAACAGAAGTGAACCTGACTGAGTGTCTTGGGTGAGAAAGTAGGTCCATGCTGAAAGATGAATAAAAGCTTACATGTGTTCCTGACACAAGCACACATAGCCTTGTATCCTGCAGCATCAAAACTTTGTGGTCAGGCAGATATAAAGCAAGCACCCTTTGCTAGAGATATTTTGACCTTGCAGTATATTACATTAATGAGATCTAGATACACCTACTAAAATATTTTCTTTTTCCAGTCTTCTAGGAGTTGAAAAATGCTGAATTTATGAAAGTTCATTTGATGTACAACAAAAGCTATCTACACCTTCAAGAAATTTCTGTTTCTTGATCAGCTGTCCCTTCATAAGAGTTTCTCCGGTAGACTAATGTTTTCAAAATGCTTTGAAGACGAAAGCATCAAGTACCTGGTGTTATTACTACTATTACACAGCACATTGGAGGTATGCAGAATGGAAGTTTTCACGGAAAGTAGTTGTTTCACATACTCACACTGAAATAATTTGGTGCAGGCTTATCCATGGTGTGAGCTCAATGAGGCCAGTAGAAATCTATCAGGGTTGAACTTGGTCCTTTTTGGTTTTATCTGTAACATAATTTATATAAAATCAAGTTTAGGTAACACAAGAACCTATTTCTGTATAAAAAAGTATTTATTTGTAAAACCACTGAAACACACTGAATTAGTATTCCATGTCCCCCACGTCCCCCCAAGTGCTTTCATAATTCAAAAACTTACCATTAAAGAACACCTCCTTTAGTTTCAATTCATTGCATTGGAGGAAATGTTTGAAAGCTGTCATCTCTCACAGAAAGGCACAGCAACACTGACTTTCAAAGAGCATGAGTCATTTTGAAAAGTGGGGCTTAGACTTGTGTGTTACTCACCTGCTCTTCAAGATTGTGTCCTTTCCAATAATACAAAAGAGTTGTGCACTTTTGGGTATCTTCATGAAAGCTTCATGCCCCATTACCCAGTAGTTTACCTGAAGAGTGAATAAAATGATGAAATGAGTGGCTAGAGAAAGCAGTAGGCAAGGGTGATGGAGAAGAGCTGGAAGTCATCTGGTTCAACCCCCCAGACAGAACAGGGCAGACAGAATGCAGTGTGTTCCTTTTCAAACAAAAATTATATTTTAAAACTCTGGGAAGAGAAATTATGCAAAACCACCTGGGTTTTTTTCCCCCACTTCCAGCAGTCCCTCCCACTCTCCCAGGGCTTAAGAAATGCAGCAGGTAAAATCTCTAGCTGGTTGCTGTGCAGAACATTTTTGAGTACTTTGTACTGGGAGAGGATTCTCTGCTGCGGCATCCTGCCTGCACCTCAATAATATATTAGAAGTTTGTCTTCTTGAGTAAAACCATAACCAAAGCCCACCATGAGGCAGATACAGTGCTCAGAATAATCCAAATCTTTAAAAATCTTCTGAGCTTTTAGGAAGAGTGGTGAATTAATTTATGACTCAATGACACTTGCAATTCCAGTTACTTATAATCCAAAAATACAAGAAACTGCATCCATCTCCCTTTGTTAAATCTTTCTTAACAAAGCCTTCAAAGTGCAATAATAATGAGCCAAAAAGAAAAAACTTAATTCTTGACTGATTATTTTGTACTTTTTTTCTTAGCTCGAAGTGCTTAAAATAGCTACCAACCTCATCCATAGTGTGATGCATACAGGTACTTGTGTTTGTTCTACAGGCCTGAATCTTTCTCATGTTTACAGCAAAGCTACTGGGAGGTTTCCCAGTTGTTCAGGCAAAATTATACTTTTCTGTCCTGAGGATGATAACTCCACCTTTTTCTGAGCAGGAGCAGCCATCCCTACGTCCGTAAGACTGCAGCATAAGTCATCCAGTGCTGGTGGCATTAAGGAGATAAACACACCCACTGATTCCCAGTTGTATTGGGGTTGCTTGGTCAGGTTTCTGCGGCAGGGGAGGGAGGCCTACGGGGGTGGCCTCTGTGAGAAGCTGGTGGTTTTAAGGTTTATTTCTTGCTATCCTGCTCTGATTTTGATTGGCATTAGTTCAATTAATTTCCCCAAGTCGAGTCTGTCTTGCCCATGACAGTAATCAGTGAATGATCTCCCCCTGTCAATCCCTTCCAACCTAAAATATTCTGTGATTCTCTAATCATGTTATATTTTCTATCCTCTGTCCAGTTGCAGAGGGGAGTGATAGAGTGGCTTAGGTGGGCATCTGGCATTCAGCCAGGATCAGCATACCACACCAGTGTTAACATGGTCCTGAAGTTACTCTCTCGCACAATGCCAGAGAACATGAAAATAATCATATACATTTAAAACAGATCTTTTTAAAGTGTTTAGGCTCAATGAAGAATTATGATCTTAGACACACGACACAGAGACATCAAAACAAGTCTCAAGAGTGTTTCCTTAAGCAGTGAATTGGATGCAGAATTCTGCAAAATTTGGAGATGATATAGTTTAAGGGAGGGATGCAATCTTTGAAAGGAGTTGTCCCATTTAAAACAATAACTTTACTGTTACTGAATTCACAGTAATTAAATCACAGGGTTGCTTCCTTAGGCTTTAAGGATTGGCAATGGAGTTCTTGTAATCCTCTCCTGATCTTCTCAGGGCATCAGGACTGTGGTTTATTGACATGTAATTAGATCAGGATGTCACTACATCAATGTCAGTGTAAACATCACTAAGTAAGTAGCTGATCCTTACAAGATCAGCAACGTAATCTCCTCTGGGATGCCTTCAGGCTTTGTTAACACTTAGGCTTAGTATTGTATCTGTTCTTTTAATGCCAGGCTCCCAACAACCATGGGAGCTTTGACATCCCAAGTCAACCAGCATCTAAAGTTAAACTAGTTGTATTGATGTTCTGGCAATTGCAATATCTTGTCTGTTAATAGACTTTATTGATTACATAACAAACAAATAATGAAATCTTCCTGGCAGCACTTTTTTCAGGACAGGAGGGGGATAGGGTTGGACTTTGTAGTTTATGTTTTTAGGTTGACTGTGAGTCCCCTATTGCATAGGTAGCTGAAACTGCTGGCTTTAGAAAAAGCTGTATAGGAGCTGATTTCTTACAGACCCCTTATGGCTTTAAAAATCTTCAACTGCAATTGAAAGAAATCCGATAAAATAACAGGTTAAAAGATTAATAATAAATAATATTTTAAACTGCCAGCAATACAATCAAAAGAAATTGTTTCATGGAGTGGAGGTTTGAAATAAAGGTTCCAGTTCTAAGAACTTTTTTAATGGCAAAAAACATCTACAAATTTATTTTATTTTGGGGAAACAGAAAAGATATCTTAATTGAGATCACTTGACTTATCTGGTTTGTCCACAAACTGTAGTTGTATTGTCAAAAAATCATCAGCCTTTCTTAGACTGAGAACCTCATAACAATTTTCAATGGACCCCTGTACAATTACTCTCTATGGAAATAGTCTGGCTTTTCTTACTTAGCTTTCAGATGCACTTCAAAAATACAGTGTAGACCACTGGGCTTCATGAGCATAGTTTGAAAAGCACAGCTTGTTTTCCTTGTTTGAACAAACTTGGCTTCCATTGATTCAAAGGGAAATTAAGAAGCCAGGTCTTTAGCACAGGTTCTTCTAAAAAATTATAATGTAGCTGTAAAACAAAGGAATGAAGATGTCAATGTTGATGTCTAAAACCCTGCCTATATTGAATTGTTAGTTGCCATGGGTATATGGTCAGGTTTGTGGCAGGTAGATGGGACTGTTTTTGGAGGGGAGGACAGCAGAGGTGGAGTGTGTTATGTCAAACATTTTAATTGTATGAAATTCACCACCCTAAATATGTGTAGGTGTTTAGACACAATTATGCAAAATAAGGAAGAGCATAAGCTCTAAAGAACAGTAGTTACAAAAATCAGTGTGCTAAGCTGATTTCCATTTTAGGTAGCCAATAGAAAGTAGGAGTTGGGTTTATGCGCTTACAAGCAAAGTTAGCAAATGGATACTTCTAAAGTTTTAGCAGTATTGAAGTCTTATAAGTAGCCTGAAATCTATGTAAGTTTTAGCACTTGGCTCTGGATTTATTTGTTTTATCTGGTAGTTTGTGAGCCATGAATGTGAGTGGGCACTGTTATGTCATTTCTCTAAGCTAATGCACCCCTTTAAAATAGGGGCGGGGGAAAACAATTAAAAACCCCCAACCAACCAAAAAAAAAACCCAACCCAAAAAAGCCATACAAATAACCAAAAAACCCCAAACCATACCTTGCCAGGTTTTGTGTGGGGATGTATGTCACTGTGGGGAACTGCAACGCTGAAAATCACAAGTCTATTATGCCTGCAGGGTTGAAGCTGGACAGCTGCTCTTTGTGTCCATTGTGCTCAAGGGCTTGGACTTTCCATGGATGTGTTTACTCTGACCTGCATACATATCAGGAAACCTTGGAGAAAGGAAGAAACCTAGAATATATCAAGAGGATGTGCATGGTAGAACACTCATTGATAAATTCAGTCAAAATGACTAGAGAATTTGATGCGACCATTTTTAAACTCTTTTCCCTGGGGATTGGAAGATTTAATAGATTTAAAAAAAAAATATTTCCCACTCTTGAAACTAGACATCTGATTCAAAATGGATATTAATTTGTTTCAAGCTAACAAAGCTGTTAAGTGTTTAAAAGCTGCTATCACTGGAAATCAGAGGGAAAAAAAGCTTGAATACAAAGAAGTAATTGCCTTTTCCTGTCTCTGGTCTCAGTCAGACTGAATCTTTCTCACAAGCAGGGGTATAAGGAAGTTGTAAATGGTCTTGTTGCAATCTGAAATGTTGATAATCAGTAACACCTCTGAGGATATGCTGTAAAGTAGAAAGCTGCAGCCTTCCCTATCCTCCTAAAAGAATTCCAGGATAATTTATTCATGCTTGCTCTTTGCACTTGAATAATTGTGATATAAACAGACAAGCAATAGTGTTAAAACCCAGTTTTAACTAGGTTTTAGTGTTAAATGGGCAAGGGAAACACATTTCAAACATTCAAAGAGCATGCCTTTCAAGCATAACTTTTGAATTTTATACATTAGAAATTATTTATTGACATGAAACAAATGCACTGTTTAACATCTGAGTTCTTGTTTAAAAACCTGTTTCCTTTTGCAGGTAACACTCAAATTTAATGGGGCCTTTCAGAGAGTGAGCTTATTGTATTGAAGGTTAGGCAGAGGTTTGGGTCATTTGGTGGAACAAAGCAAAGGTTTTCATGGTTTCCACAGCTGCTAATCCTTTAAACATTACTTCAGGGGGAAAAAAAACCCAACAAAGCACATTTAAAAATGTCCATTTTTTCAGTTTTAGAAATGAACACAGTACTGCAGACTTATCAGTTCCTTTTATATTTGTCTAAGTAAACCAGCTCATGTGAATAAGGGAAACTGAACAAGACCTCTTCCAAAAACACTCCACCAGTCAAAGCTGAAAAGGTCAAATGGTTTGAAAATGACTAATGATTAGTTTATAATTCCTTTATATACAGGTTCCATAACAATGGAATTAATCTTTAGAGGAAAAACATTAGAAGGTAGTTTACTCCCAAGGGAGATGTGCTGGGGTTTTGTACTAATAGTTATGATGAGCACTCATCAGGACAGACAGCAAAACCCCAGGATGTCTCATTGTTTAATCAGTTCGGGTAATATCAAGTTGATTAATCAGCCGCGCTTCCTTCTGAGAGAAGCTGTTTGTGTTTGCAGCAGCGGCAGCGCTTCTCACTCTGCTCATCGCTGATCGCAGCAAGCTCCCGGGAACTCCAGTCTCTGACACTGGGCAGAAAGAGCAATGTTTCATTAAGCTTTCTCTAATATTTCTTCTTTTTGAAGGTGGGGTGTTTGTTTTTTTCTTTTTCTTGTTATCTTCTGTGTTTCTTTTGAGCAGGAAAATGCCTTGAAGCGAAAATCCCAGAGGCACTTTTTTTCCTGTGTTTTGTGACTAATTCTAGCGTCTTGAATATGGATTGGGTGATTTGGTGATCTCTGGAAAGTCAGACTTTCCCCTTGACAACCTTGGGAACAGGTTTTCACTGTTTAAGGGGTCTGTCAGTTTCCCTGATAAAGATTTGTTTGAACACTGCTATAGGTTTGAGGGAAAATTAAGAAGGACATGCCAGCCTTCTGCACCTCCCATTCACAGCACACCCATTCCTGCTTCAGATTATGAATCGCAGAATATTCTGAGATGGAAGGGACCCACAGAGATCAAGTCCAACTCTTAAGTGAATGCCTGTGCAAAAATAGGTCTGTTTTGGTGCACACCCAGCCAGGGGGCTGTGCTTCTTTCACACATGGATGATAATCACAGCAGATTCCCATCTCCATGATTTTCCTCCCTTCTGAGGGTAATCCTTGTTGCACCCTGAAGTGCGTGCTTACATATACACAGATCATGCAGTGATTTATGGGGTTTTTTTATTATTATGATGTATTTAAGGACAGGCACATATGAATGATAGGTAGGTTCATAGGCTGTAATTTTGATAAGTCATTGAATATCTGAGATCCTGTTCCAAAATTGCACTCCAAGGGCTAAACTCAGTGCAAAGAAAAGGTGTTCTATTAAATGTATTTTTTAAGCATTGCAGGGGTTGTGATTCAGTCATAAGAAAAGTGGTACACATGAATACCATTTGAAGTCCATACAGTTCACGAATACATAGGTAGAGAGGGAGATGGAACATGATGACTTGAGACAAATTCCTACATGGTGAAACCATCCATGAGTTAAATTCCTCAGCTTCATATAATGCAGTGAGCCTGCAGCTGTAAAGGAGATAATTCTATTTTTAATTTGCAGTGTGCTAAATTCAATAACGAACCAGAAGATATGCTGTGCTTACATATAGCTGGGCTGTTACTGTAGATCAAAACAATGTTTTTTTAAAGTGAAAACTAATTAAAGTTGTTGATTAATACAATTCGTTCTGAGAGCCTGAAAATGCTCATTTATCCATTTTGCAAACAGGAAAAAAATTATTAAATGGCAATAATGACCAGTGAGATTCTATAGAGCTATTTACTTTTACTACCCAATAATGGACTATAATGTCTAAAGTGTCCTTGTGTCACAGCTTCGAAGCAGATCACTGGTGCTTGCTAGCATTAAAGTGCTTCCTTTTTAAAATAAGTTATTGTACATTTTACATGGCTATACTATGATGTCATACTTTCTTTTTACTGTGTATCAGGTGAAGAGTTTAAGGAGAGCACAAATGAGCAATATAAGTGGTGCCATATATTATGCATTTGGTTTTGGAGTTCTTTGAAAGGGTGAATTTGAGAAATATGCAAACTATAAATGGAATTTTGTGTAGTTTAGAGAAAAAGAATCGTATATTATTGAGTATCATCATCTTGTGTCCTCTCCATTTGCCTGTCTCTATACATGTCCCCTTTTGTCTAATTGCACAATAATCATAAAGCGATAATGTTTGCAACTTGCAATTCTTATGAAATTGTGAATAAAAGAACAAATGCATGTGCATTAGTATGTGCTATTATCCCATTAGGGACGGAAAGAGAAACATATCTTTGAATTTCAAAGACCTTCAGCATCAATGCAGTAAATTGGAATCAGTCATTTAATGGACAGAGATGGAAGAAGAAAAAAAAAATCTCTTTTTAATGCGTTCTTTTTCTTTCTTTAAAAATTACTGAAATAAAATACTGTGAGAAAAGTCATGTCATCAGTGAGTGTTTGAGAACATCTGCAGGCAAAACTTGAAAGCATCAGTTCCTGCAGAGGTGGAACTTCCACAGACTCTAGGTTGTGGCTCCTTATTAAATTTCTGAGAAAATAAGCTAGTTTAACCAAATACCTCAAGCCCTGACAGACATGAAGACAGTTTAATCCTTCTAAGAAAGAAAAAATAATTTATTTGCTTGCTGTGCTTATTTCAACTGATCAATAAGTATTGAAGCCATAATAGTCAGAATTTAAAGGTGGATTGGGGAGTTTTGCTTTTCCCAGGGTTACTTTGGGCCAATTTTAGTTTGTTTTGCTCCTTTTTATCAACTCATGTTCTGGTGTGATGTTTGGTTACTGCTTTCAGTCAGGTTTTCATAGATAAGCCTTTAGTCATTTCTGCATAAATGCAGATCCTGTGTGGACAAGAACATGCACTGAAACTAAGTGGGCCTTCCAGTCCCTCGAGATCTCCACTTTGTCTCCAGAGCTGTGGATACACTTGCAAAATTAGGACTTCAGTTTACAAAATGCTCTAAATTCCTGCAGATAGGGTGCATGTTGGTAGTACCTGTGAAACAGAGGGATAAAAAGAAACTGAGGCTTACATACATAGTGCATCTGGCATTGACATCTAGCTTGATTCGTCTTCTTATGGTCAAAAAAGCAAAATAGGTAACAACAGATGCCAGACAACCATTTAACCTGTCAGAGGATATCTAGTTTGGATGTCTTACTTCTGATACATCTCTAAAATAATCCTACACTTCACCTTCTATTGAGAAACAAATGTTAGAGCCTGTTGTTGCAAGCATACTGTATGAAGTGGTGGGGAATGACTGCATATTATTCAGATATTCTTAAAAATCCACTTTTAGTATCACTGCTTATTTCCACTCATAATGAGGGGGTGCCCTACACTGAAAGCTTGCCCTGTGGAGTCATAGTATGCGTAAAGTAAGATGAATGCAAAAAAATAGTGATGATGCAGAAAGTAGATAATTATTTATATCCCATAAGCAATATGCACGTCCCCTGCAAAGGAGAAATTCATAAAGAAAAAATGCTACTGATTGAGCTGTACAAATCTTGAAAAGCTGATTCATAACAAGTTCTCCCTGTGCTTTAGAGGGATATGCTATGCTATAAACATTTTTACTTCCCCTTCATATATAAAAAGATAACCCCAGAAGCATGGTACAAAGGTCATCCAGGTCAGTGGATGCCTCTACACTGGTTCCAGTAGGCTTTCAGTTGGGCCACGCTGAAAGAGATGTGGTGCTTCCAGTGTTTAAGAGTTCAATATTTTTTCAGAAATGCATTTCCATGAAAAACTTCACTTTTGAAGAGTCACTAGTGGTCTGTTTTTTCTCAGATGGAGCTTTGACTTGCTATCTGTGACCTTAACATAGATGCAATTTTAAATTATATTTTTAGGTAGGTTTCTGGAACTGAGCAGAAATACAGCAATACAAAAGGGAGGCAGGTAACCTACATTTGAAAGCCAGCAAATCGGTATGTTAAGTAGTCACTTCGTCTTAATATTTAATAATAAACTCTGTGTTCTATAGAACCCATTGTTCTTACATATGTTTAATTCTGGTGTTTTCAAACTTTTAAGCTGCAACTTTCTATTCCCGGGCTGAAGTCAGATTTTTTGAGAGTTATTGATTAAAATTTGAAGACTATCTTGCTATCTGCGCTATCTGAATTATGCGAAAGAAAACCTAGGTTAGAGATACTGAATATGGACTGGAAAGACTAACTGTGAATGTTCAATCAGATGGTTGTAAAACCAGAAAAAGCTACAAAACCCTGCATATCTCTTACACTTATTAGAAGAAAATACTTCTATTACAGTGTACAGACATGTTTATAATTTCACTTCCCCATAAGACAAATCCAGAATAAGGTCAATAGGAAATTCTGAACAAAAAGAATGCTTTCTAAGGAACAGTACTTTTGTACTGACTAGAGTCAGAATATAGAAGGAAAGTTCTGGGCACATGAAGTAGTTTTAGGAAAGATTTTAGGTTAACCTCAGGAGGCCTGTCTCAGACTCTATAATTCCCTGAACTGGTCTTGGCACTCAGAGTGGGTGTGTGTGTCACTGGAAAGTGCCAGGATTGCTCACCTTCAGACAATAAACCATACTACAAATTGAGATACTAAAAAAGGTAATGAACAAAACATAAGTTTTTGTTTTGTCATTTGACATATTTTGTCTGATTGAGGGAAATTTGAGTTACATTTTAAACTCTTCTTTGCATCCAGGATGATGCTCTTGCCTATTTTTTTTTTTAAGCTGAGCTGAGATAGTCAGATAATCACTTCAGATGTGAGTTATAAGAGAGAAAACAACACTAAACATCACAAGATGCAGAATGACATCATGAAAGTGGACAACATTGCAGTTTACATGTATTCTTGGGGCTGCCCTGTTCAGGATCAGGAGTTGTACTTTTATGGTCCCTTCCAACTCAGAATATTCTGTGATTCTGTGATCATATGTCTCTCACTGAAGGACATTTATTACACAATTTTCTATAAGTACCATTTTCTTTCCTAACTTTTTCTGTTGCTGCTGCTGTCAGGTTTTTCCTTTTTAGCTCCTCCTGCTGTACTGCCTTTGAAGGACAGGGTGGAGAATTGCCCTCATGTAAGTTATAGATGTTTGCATTGATCCTGTAATTCTTTATTGGAAGCTATGTACCTGAAGTGCAAAACTGGGATAGCTCTTCCACTTTGCTGGAGAGGACTAAGTAACCTATGTAATGTGGGAGGAAGAGAGACAATTCTTTCTTTTTCCTTTTCTTCACTTTTTGGTCTTATCCTGCCCAGCTGCCCACTAGACATACTGCTTTTACATTCATGGGCAGTTAACCCTAGAAGGTTACTGGCACATCCCTGTGAACTGTGACAGGCATTAGGCAGGTTGATGGCAAAAAGCACGAGTAGGTCCAGCCACAGAGCTGCCCATGTTAGTTCCGTATCAGTGTGACCATGTGCAAAACAGTGCCTGGAACTGGTGCCAGGCTCAAGATGCTACTGGGAACAGATCCCATGCATGGTTGGAAGCACACCAGGTGGAAAGCATGGGCCAATGCCATGCCAGAAACCTGGCATACTGCCTAGCAGTACAGAGAGTTGAGTCCCACTGCCCATTCACCAGCATAGAGGCACTCTGAACATCAGCCTGGCTAATTATTTAGCACTCCTGACTTGCCTATAGGTGTATCTCCTCATGGCTTCCTTCAGACCACCTAGCAGACAGGTAGAAAGGAAAAGTGATGAGAGAAGGGGCACGTATCTTCTCTTCGTCTGAGGACACCATGCTGCATGTCTCCTGCCCAGGTCTAGAGAGGATGATGCCTATTTCAGCTGTCATTTATTTGTCAATACCACGTTTGCTTTTAAAGCATAATTAATATACGTGCATTGATTTGAGAAATGGATTTAATGATGGGAAAGTGTTCCTTTTAGGCCGAGGTAGGTTTGATGGGCTGGATATGTCAGGCCAGAGAAGTGCGCCCTTACTGTGGAGGATTATTGATTCTCTAGGGGTGCTCCTGCCTGACAATAGTGTCTTAAAAAAATGCAAATGTTTTGCACTTATGATGGCACATAAATCAGGCAAAAAAAGATTCAGGCATTTTCAAGGAAGTAGAAAGGCAAGGTAAGTAATTTTTTCATAAGGTGCATGTACCACATAGTGGATGTTAGCCAGTTCCCCTTAAACTTCTCAAGCATTTCTCTGTGTGTGTTTCACCAGAGAAGAGTATCCTAGTTAGGATGGCAAGAGGAATCCTTACAACATAGGATAGCAACTGAGTCAGTAATCAGGGAAGAAGATCCGTCATGTTTTGGGTGAATCATATCTTGATTTGAGTATCTTGATTTCCAACTTTTGTGAATTCCCATAAAAGTTATCTCCTTTCTGGACCATGCTAATGCAAAATAAAGATAGGGACTGGTAGAGATGGCAACTGGATGGAGAAAGGCCTTGAAGGGAAGCCATGTTAGGGGTAACTGAGATCACTTGGTCTGTTCAGCCTGGAGAAGAGGAGACTGGGGGAAGACTTCATTGCAGTCTACAACTTCCTTGTGAGAGGAAGAGAAGGGATAGACACTGATCTCTTCTCTGTGGTGAACAGTGACAGGAACCAAGGGAATGGCCTGAAGGTGTGTCAGGGGAGGTTCGCGTTAGACATTAGAAAGAGATTCTTCACCCAGAGGGTGGCTGGGCACTGGAACAGGCTCCCCAGGAAAGTGGTCACAGCACCAAGCCTGACAGAGTTCAAGAAGTGTTTGAACTGTGCTCTCAGGCACATGGTGTGACTCTTGGGGATGGTCCTGCGCAGGGCTGAGTGTTGAACTCGATGACCCTTATGGGTCCCTTCCAATTCAGCATATTCTGTGATTCTTTGAAATAGTGATTGATATTAGCAGACATGGCAGGAATGTGTGTGTGTGTATGTCTGTTTCTGTCAATGTGAAGTACAAATGCATATACATGTGTGTGTATCTGTATATGTGTGTTCATAGGTGTTTGTAAACGTAAGTGCATATATAAATATAGATGTATATAGACAGAAATGAGTACATGTATGCATGTGTGTGTGCTTCTTGGATTATTCAAGACAAGAGAAATGACATGATGTGTTTTAGGTATTCAACTATGTAGCTCAAAGGGTAAGCATCCAATGAAGTGCTGGTAAAAATATCCTATAACAACCAATAAACATGAAATACTAATGAACATTCTAAGTTCATTAAAGCTGAATAAACAGCTGAATTAATGCTGAATAAATAGCCCACTGGTATTTTTCATCACAAACTTAGCAAAAGTTCTGTAAAGTTGCAAATTTGCAATGAAGCCTGTTTATGTGTTGTACCAATTTATACTGAAAACAAAAGGACAGGCTTGGAACAATAAACTCCAAAGCACATCCTAAAATGAGTGTTTATGTGTCAAAAAGCATAATCAGTATTGATTTAGACAAAAACTAGAGAACAATAATTAAAGGTGAAAAAATATTAAAGACCCCTCTTAATTTACTGAAGTAATTATGAGCTATTGGCCCTTGACATATCATCACCCAAACTTAATAAATTTCCCTCAACTATAAGACTATCATCTTTGTATCAACATGTTTCCTAAGATCTTCAGGATTTGTGATGATAAATAGCCTGCATTTACCATCCAGTCTGACAATAATTGAAAAGAAATTTCAAGCCTGAATGCTGATTTCATATCTGATATCATAAATTATACAATATATCTGGCAATAATTTTGATACTTCATATCTACACTTACTTTGGAAAACTCTATTTTAATGATATTTTTAGAATATTCCCTCTGAAAAATTTACAATTATTTCAAGCAAATGTACCACATCTGCTATATTATGCATGTAGTTTCCCTTCACCACTCTAAATAACCTCTGGAAGTCACATTTTTACTAGAAAAGCCTTTCTCTGTGATGTACAAAACTGCATCAGTTTTTGCTTGGTATATGTATGTGAGATGAAGCCATATTCTTGGTTTTCTTGAATAAATTTACTGCTTTCTTGGACTTTCAGAAACAGTTTTTTATTGTCCCTGTATGATAGAATAATGAAGATGTCTTTAGGCTAGATTCTGCAAAACTGCAGAAAAATACCTTCTTTTTGTATTTTTGGGCACAAATCATAAAAGCCTGTTTTATGGATGAAAATATTGCACTTGCATCTGTAGGTGTTTTCAAGAATTTTGGCAGGAATGGACTTCAAGCCTGTGTAATGATCATGACTGTGCATTTTAGTGCTTCCCAAGGAATTTTATTTCCTTTTATATTTTCTGGATTATCAGTTTTAATTTGCATTAGTATACTTGTACTACTTTCCCCCCTTAGTTAAAAGTTAATATTAAACTAAGAGCTGCTGAATAGGTTTTGCTTTCTTGCAGGATGGTGGAGACAGAAAATATGCAGTAACTTTTCAAACTGCCTTACTTTAAACCCAACTTGAATCCAATAATAGTCAGCAGTTAGTATCATCAGAAGCAGTCAGCTGAGATAGTGCTTTCACTCTGCCCCAGAGGAAAAAAAAAAGCAGGAAAAACCTCCTTTATTTTGTCAATAACAAGCCATACTTGGCCTTCTTGAAAAAGAAATTGAAGGGCCATTTCAGTAAAGGATGTTGTAAGGAGACAACTTTATTTTGTAGACCTGTCACTCAGAACACTTCCGCCAAGAATAAACTCATTCTAAGGAAACTCCTGCTAACATAGCTGTGTTCATGGCTTAGGGAATTGGAGTTGTTTAGTCTAAAGAAAAGAAGGCTCAGGGAAAACCTTATCACTCTCTATGACCACCTGAAAGGAGCTTGTAGCCAGGTGGGGGTGTGTCTCTTTTCCCAAGTAACAAGTGATAGGATGAGAGGAAACAGCCTCAGTTTGTGCCAGGGGAGATTTAGATTGGATATTAGGAAAAATTTCTTCCTTAAAAGGGCTATTAAGCATTGGAACAGGTTGCCCAGGGAAGTGGTGGAATCACCATCAGTGAAGATACTTAAAAGGTATGCAGATACGGCACTTAGGGGCATGGTTTAGTGGTAGACTTAGCATAATTAGGTTATTGATTGGACTCAATGATAAGTCTTTTCCAACCTAAACAATTCTGTGATTTTCACTCCAAAGAATATAGAGAGGTTTGTCCCTTAGTCCTGAGGCAGGGATGCTGCAGCTACCTTTGTTGTTCTGGAAAAGGTAAGTCACTCATGTCTAGGTTACTCACACTCAAAGTTAGGCTGAGAAGCTACTGGTAGTTGCATGTTTGTCACAGACTTCATGACAGCCCATGGAGAGTAAAGTTCACCTTCAGAGTAAGAATCAGATTGCTGTCTGGCTGAAGGCTTTCTTCTTTACTGACTGTAGAAGGAAATGAGTTTGGCAAGCTCCTAACTCAGCTCTTCAACTCAGTATCTAAAGTTAGGTTGGTTTTATAAGAAGGCATATAAATCTTTTGCACTTTAGCTGGTTTCTACAGGAATTTTGCAGTTCATATAATGCAGCATATGCTTCTTGATGCTCCCGATATTCCTCTGAAGTCATATTGTAGAAAAGCAGCTCAAACACCTTTCCATCCCTCCTCAAGTCCTCAGCAGAGCACAGTTTGGATCACAGAAATTTGTTTCCCTGGTTTAGCATTGAAACTATGCCCACTGAATTGTACAGCAACACCAGAAAGTAAAACATATTAACTTGGCATAGTACCAATGATATAATATCAAGGAAAAAATTACAGGGTACTATATTGAACTTATCCTTACAACTCCAAGTAAAAATATTTGTAGTTATGCTGACTGAAGTCCATTTTATCCTATGTCTGTGAAGACTGACAATAACACACCTTCGTTTCTTTACTGAAATAACCTCTGATTCCAAATCAACCTGTGCTGAATTCAAAGGTTTCTACACAAACATGGTAAACAGGAAAGTAAAGGAGCAGTTTTTACTCACCTGCCAAAGTATCTCATTAAATTCCCTTAAAAAAAAAAAAAAAAAAAAAGTTGATGAATTTGCCATAAGCAAAGAAAAAGTGTGAAATAAATCAAGGAAAGGGAAAAACAAGGGTTATGTGATACAAGGATTTAACTGTTGCTCATGGCAGAAACTAAGGACATATTTGAAAGACATACCTAGGAACACATCTCCATAGCACAAAAGCCAACTATTTCTGAGGACATCTGTATTTCATTACACAGCAATCACAGGTACCACACAACTCTGACAGAACAGCTAAGTTACAAGAATGATTGTGAAATTCCAGGGACTTTCAACCCTGACCGAGTAGTTATTTTTATTGTACTAGATAATAATTATTTGTATTACACTATACTATTTTTTATGTAGCATACTATATATACTATACTATATTTTATTACACTACACCATACTATAAATGTCCATCCTCTGTAAATAATTTGGTTTTGACCATGGTAGAAAAAGTTTTTGGTTTTGCATCAAATTTCTATGGTCCTTTTTCAGCAAAATGTTTAATTTTAAGATGTCCTAGTATCTGTTAAATAATAATAAAAAATCCCATGGGTACAATTTTTTTCCTTCTTATTCTGTTTCCTAGAAGTCACTTACAGTGTATTTTCAGTCATTGTTTTTGAGATTAAAATGTGTACAAATAATAACTGCAACGTAAAAGAAAAAAGGGAGCTCTTTTAAAAAGTGTTCCTTATCCTGTTCACTGAGCACAGAATTGGGCCCTTATTGTAACATTACCTTTCTAGGGCTATAGGGTGCAAATACAGCAAGCATACCAGAGCTCATTTTGCAGGCTGAGAAACGCAATGGATTTCTTATCTGCAAGAGAAGCAAGTGAAATATTTGAGTTATTTTCTGTCTTTCTTTTTCTCTTCATCTGATAAAGGAAAAAGCTCACATCAGGTGTGACATCTTGTACAGAAAAAATAAAAAATATATTACTGTATCTGTAAAATAAAATCTTAGAATAAATTGTCTGAATCTCCACTTGAAGCAACCCATAAATAGCTGAATGGCTGGTTGGTAACAACCCTGAGCAGACTGGCCAAAATTCTGCTGGCCCATTTCAATCTGATTTCTACTCTCGCTGTTTTCCTAAGAGTGTATTTAACATTTGAATGTACAGCTCCCTCACAACTCTCTACTAATTCCTTCTCCATTGTTCTCAAGGGTCACAACTATTAATAATTACTCCTGAAGAAGAAGTTTTCCATGTGATGAGTTAAACCTAAAAACAAAACCCAAAGAGTAGTACAATCCCCTCAGGACAACATTATTCAGTTTTAAATTGCTCCCACTAGAAGACTTAGAATTTTACACATATCCAGAATTGCTTTTGTAATAAAAAATAAATGTTCTATAAGTGACAGTATCAAGGGAATATCAGCAGCACTGACATAAGCCTAGTCAATTCTGAAAGACAATCCAGCATTCCTTGAGCTTCTCTTCCCTTTTTGTGCAGCTCCCTGAGTCACCACCAGTTCTCAGGTTGGCTTTATCTTTCAACATCCATTGTTTGATAGATGCTATTTTAATTCCATTCAGATTCTTTAAATGTTTATTCATCTGGAGTAGGAGTTCACCTCTGCTGATATGCTACTGCCCATATCAAGCACATTAATTGCTTTTAATCTGGAGTATTCTCAAAGTCTGTACTCACTCAGGTCTGTATGTTTTCAAAAGGAGATTTCCTTTTTTTTCCCTTTTGACATTTTTGACCTGTTCTGTTTTTCTGTTGACATTCAATTCATCTATGAGTTGTTACTTTGCTAATTACAAAGTATTGCTGTAAATATGACATTCTTTCCTAGGAAAGGTATTGTTGCCCAGAGGGCATGGACTACAGCTATTCCATACATTATTATTTGCTATCTATTACACAAAATGAAGAAACAATACTGCAGAATAACACAAATAGGGGTAATATGTTGTAGGTGAGAAACGCATTGTAAAGAACTAAAAAGCACCTTCTCTTGCCTTGAAGAGGCTGTATTTTATTAATGTACATGGTATGTGTACTATCAAAACTGTAGCTTTTGATGCAGTTATGGCATATCTGTTGGGATCCATTCTCTTACATTAAAATCCACATAAAATCTGTAGCGGCTAAAATCAATACTATGGCAGTTTCATCCCAACCCCTTCCATTGCTGTTTGTAAACAAAGAAATGTGAAAATAAGAGCAAATACTTAAATAGTAAAAAGGCATAAAAATAAGCACAGAAGGACTTAATCAGGTGCATTTGTTTATTCCCGAAGACCTTCCTTTTTAGTCAGGGAAACATGAACAGAAATATTCGTTAATTCCAGGGTACAAATTTAGCTTTTTTAGAATATCTGAGGTACGTGGGGAGAAATACACTTAAGGCTGGTATGTGGAGGGATGTAATGTAAAGCATTCTCCTGGAAAAGCAAGTGACACAGCATTTTTATGAGGTTTTAAAGATTGTACCTATTGTAGCGGGGAAGTTGGCTTGGAGTTATTTACAGAAGCTTGCTCAGATTTAGAACTGGAACATTAAATGTAGATTTTGTGTTTGTTCCAGCTAAAGTTACAATTCTTGCCGCTTTATCTGTGGCCAGGAGTGCTGACTGTGCAGGTTTGCACACCGCAAAGGCGCACTTGCTCAGAACCGTGCGGGGCACTTTGCTCGATCCCTTTCTTTAATTTCTTTACTTTGCGTTGTTGAGAGGGTTGGAGCAGATTTTTGGTTCACATAAAAGTGTACAGTGTTAACTAGGTGACATATGGGTGGATGAAACATTACTGATTGTCCACTGCAGCCAGGGAGGCCGAGTTTCCATAGAGATAAGAAGGAAAAGTGCTCCATGCAACCTAATTGGTATGCATCTCCAGATCAGGTTCATTGTGCTTTTGCTAATGACAGGGTTGTCTCAGTAATAAGGATGGTGCACTGGAGAAATTTGCTGCCTTGGTATATTTTTCCCTGGCAGAAAACTACTTAGAGACTGTAGTCAGTAAGAAGAGTGACTGGCAGGCTGAAGGGGCTGCTTAGCAGCATATGGGGGAAGGCTGGCGCTCTGTGCCACATGCATATGGCTGCCATTAAACTCCAGCTTTGCGCTTTGTGTATTTCTGGTCCCATGCCAGTAAGCCCACCTGCTGCAAGAATACTTGTAAAGCACAACTCAAAAGTGATTGAAAAGCTACTAGAATAAACTGTAATAACACAGTGCTTCACAGATGGGACATAATTGCAAGCTAAAGTGTACAGCCTCTGCAGTAATGAAAACATGAGCCATTAAATTAAAATCATAAGGGAAAAAACTATAAAAGTCTGTTGATTTTTTTTTTTTTAGTTTTATTGCAAAACTTCAATTTTCTTGCCCTCATTAATCAAATACCATAAAACTACAGTGCTACTTTGTCTGAGTGAAGATTCAGGCAATTAAAATGATGAATGTAGATTAAAATGATGTAACTTTTGTAATTTTCTTACTTGGATAACTTAAGCTTTGGGCAGTGTTAGGAATGGAAAGCTGACATGAATCTATCAATTTGCAGATTAAGGTATGGTTGGGACTTTACCCTTAGAATTCACTTGTAAAAAAGTTGATTTGCAGGAGAAAAGTGACAGTATGGATTTTGCTTCCTTAATGTGTCTTTTTCAACCTTTAAATAATACTAATTTGATTTTTCTAAAAAAATATTAAAAACCCCCCAGACTTTAAAACTGTGTAAACACATAAAACTACTTGAGAAATATCAAAGCAGTTTTAATTAGTGGTAGTGTGGTAATAATGAAATCGCTAATCTGACATGTAATTAGTTGTACGGTGTGTATGAGTGTTATGTGAAGCTGAATGGGCTCAGCAGGGCCCTAATACATTCTGGCCTCTCAAGGCGTTCTCTAGTGGAAAGAGGCCTGACAGAGCCATCTTTGTTCTGTTCCCTTTCTGTGGGTGGGCGATGCAAGGAGAAAGAAACATTTGTTTCACAGTAGTCACCGAAGTAAACAGGCTCTAAAAGCCTTTTTCATTTTTAATTATGCATTTCTCCAGCACCCGTCATAGCAAAATCCATAGGACAGGTTTTAAGCATGCCACATAATGCCTCACTGGTTAAAAAAATATATATAAATTCCCAGTTTAAGGGAATATTTATAAATCTGACAATAAAGGTCTTTGCCCTCTTTAAGAGGACAAGTGCTTTCCTAAGTCTACCATTTATATGCAATTTCTGCAGGAGCTGCATTTGATCAAGACTTTGGCAAACACTAGAGGTGCTAATGAGCTACCCGTAAACATTTGATCCCGTCTTTCTTCTCCTCTAAAATTCGCCTAAAAAAAAAAAATCAAAACAAAACAAAAAACTCAACCCTCTGAAAGGATAGCGTCCATTCATTAGCTGCGTGATAGCTCATAGCAATACCAGATGACTGGCATTTCCTAATATATTGCCATTCAAAAGGAATTTATTTTTCTAAAAGACTTGCCAAGAATAAGGTATATTGGCAAGACATCTCTTCTTTGTAGATTACTATCAGACTTCCTGAAAGTGTATCAAAATATATCCGTATCCCAAATAATCTGGCATATTATTCAGATAAGTACCATATGGGCAACTAAAAGAAAAGGTCAGCTTTATTTGCTTTTGCAGAGTTGAATTTTTTTTTTTCCTAAGTCAGGTGAAGCAACCAGGCATCTTTTCTCTGAATGAGATCTGTTTGTTCTTGAGTAAACAGAACATAGTGCGTTTTGCTCACACTTGGTAAATTTAAAGCTTGCTTGAGTGATTAGAGTCCAATTATTGCCAAGCAGCAATATCCAGGTGCAGACAAATAAACACTGAAGGCAAAGTGCTCATAATCGGTTGCTGGTTATTAGTACTACAAGTCAGGCTCTAATGCTAGTGTTTATTACACAATAAAGGTATCTTCTCTGAATCAGATAATTTAATCATTACTCTCCCACTGGTTCTCCAATGCCTGTATTTTATCAATATTTTTAGTAACCAGTGCTCTTATTAACTTTTTGTTATAGTTAGGAGACCACCTAGGTCCTTTCTTTTCCCTTAGGACTGTTCCTCTGATGTGGTGTGTAAAACATGACAGAGAGCTATACCAGGTTCAAAAAATGATTTGGAAAACTTCTCGAACAGCACGGATTCTCAGTTATTTATTGTTTACTGCACAGGTCAGATGGGACCATCATGAGCATTTGAATGGGGAATTTTTTATGTAGACATTGGTTTTATCTTCTTTAATGAAGCTCATCACCAGTAGAATTTTTCCCTATTCAATCTTCACCCATTTTTCAAGCATTGGCCCAAATATTGTGGGCTGGGGACCGATAGGACTATCTACATTTTCAAAAATTGCATTATGCTCCTTCCATTTTTTCTTGTCCTCATTCATGCCAGGATTTACTTGTATATAGGAGGGAGCAGCAGTGGCAGCCTCTGCGTTTCAAAAGAGTTTATGATTTTGAGTCCCAGATTAAAGCCGGGTAAAGTGTAATGACGGCATAATGCTGGCATTGGGTAGTTGCCACACTGCAACTACAAAAAAAAAAAAAAAAAAAAAAAAAAAAAAAAAGAAAAGGCAGAAATCTGAATGATTGTGTGGTCCACTGAAGATATGAAGGTGTTAATTATATTTTTCACCTGAAAATTTAATAGATTTTGTTATTGAGCTATTGAAAACCTACTCATGTGTTTTAGAGGCAGCGAAACACAGGCAAGCTCAACATTTTTCAGATGTTTTCAAAGGCAGTTACTTTAGCTCCTCTCTGCTACAAAAATCCTCTGTGCGGTCAGAAAAAGGCATTCACCTCCAGGTATAACACACCAATTTCTGTTGAGATCATGCCAATCCTGGCATGGCATGCTGTTTAGTATGACTAAGGCTAACAGAATTTGGCACTTTTTAAGGTCTTCTATCTGAAAAAAGAGCAGAGTTGGTGGAAAGTAACAGGTTCCTTACCACAAAACAATGAAAAATATAAAGGAAAGAGCAAGTTCTACTCCAAATAATGTCCACAAGACATTGCTCATCTTGTGTTGAAAGAACATGAAAGATAATGCTTGAAGCTCCTAAGATGTCTAGGATGCTCTTTCTACCCTAAATGCAGTGGGAGAAGATCCAATAGCACTTCATGGGGTGGCAATCAATAGTTCCTGGACCAAACTAAAACTCCAAATTTCTGAGAACCTTGTTAAGCAGGGGAGACCCAAGACCTTGGTTATTGGCCCTGCATTGTCATAGTGACAAACAGGTTGGCTTGAGGAAGGTATTGGCATGACTCTCCACTAAAAAATTAGTACTACTCTCAGTCAGCAAGGAAGAACCACATTTCAGCTCTTCATCTATTTTTATATGAGCTGAAAGAGATGCACAAAAATAATTTTTCCATCCTATGAAAATCTTCAAAACTCAAAAAAAGTAGTTTTCTCCTTGGAAAATGTCAAAATTTTTGTTTGACAATTTCAAAGTATTTTTCAAACTATTATTGAACTGGGAAATGCTTCTTAATTTATCTTTTGACAAAGAGAGTTTTGACTTTTCTGGAGAATTCCCAGCTACCTCTAGCAAGTATGTGGAAGGGACTCACTGATACCAGTGCATACAGCCTGAGCATGATAACCTGGAACTGGAAAGAGCACAGAATGATGAATTGACTTGGCACTTGCTGTTGAGCAAGATTTTAGCAGAGTTCAGTGTAATATCACGGGATGAAGCCCAAACTCTAATAAAGCCCCTGAGAGTATTGTCCCTGAAATCCCTGTATCATGATTTTCTCACTATTCCTGGCATCCTTGCCACGGACCCAATAAAATAAAGCATAAAGGAAGAAGATATATAATTTAAAAGAGCTTGGACCTTAAAAGAGCTTAAAAGGTGGAACTACAATAAGTGTAATTTAAAATTAAGAAATTAGACAATGACAATAAGGCAATTTGAGTAGTATAAGTCTTACTTGAGGACCATACATAATATGATAAACCAGTGGAAGGCAACCTTTATTCCTTGTGAGTTTACAGAAAACACAGGTTCAAATACACCTTTCACTTTGTCAGTGCAGCCCTGTCAGCTATGCTACTCTCTCATCCTGGGTGGATGCCACCTATCTTTGTATCTTATTTGGAAGTTTTACACTGCTTCCCCTTTAGAAAGTTTTGACAGTGTGGTGCTAAAGGCTGAGAAGGACTTGTGCTTTGTACTGGAACATGGTTCATGTGTTACCTGATTCAGATTGCAGCAGCATCTCTTCTTAATGCTCATTTAAATGCTTATTAATTATTGAAATAATTTAGCACATTTGTGCCTATCAGTTCCAACCTGCAGTTTCTGCCTGGTCCTTGTTGACTGTAGATCCATGAACAGTAGTGTACTATTGTTTAGCTAGATCGTAGAATCCAGGCTGACTCTTGAGGATTGATTTGACTCAATGTCAGCACCCATTCCCGTTCAACTTTATCTCTGCTCGTGCCTCCATGAGTCTCAGTAGCAGGCTTTAAAAAATAAATTTTTAGGGCCTGACCTTGAAAGATAAAGAGCTTGGCTTTTATGGATGCTCGTTGCCATAAGCAAGGACCATTATGAAAGCAGAGGAAGGTTTGTTAGGATTTCATAGAGAATAAATTTTGTTAAAATTCTCTGAATTATAGAAATTCACTTCAAAGCACTCAAATTGTGTCTTTTAACATATTTGCAAGTTTTCATAATTTGGAGATTTTTATGATTGGAGATAGCTATATTTTCTATTTGTGTTTTTTTTTTTTCTGTTTGTGCATTGCAAAAACAGTATTCATGGGAAAAATAAATAAGGAAGTAAAAATATGCTTTTTGCTTTTGACAAATGTGGGAGCTGCAAATTACTGGTGGAAAATGAGTATTTCCATCTTTGTGTGAACTTGGTGAAAAGCCAACATCTTCCACACAGCTGCAGAGGTGCAGGGCCAAATTAATTTGTGGTGCAATTCAATATACTTCTATGAAATGACATCAGTAAGAGTTTAGTCCCCATGCAAAAAGAAGTATATAAAATGCTTATAGTGGTAAGCAGTTGATTAAGTGTGGTATGAATAGAAGCTGATGTAACACATATTTCATTGGAGTTGAAAGGATACAAAAGCACAAAAAAAACAATAAGCTTGTTTTGCTTACAGCTCTTTAATTACTGGTAATCCTTTTTTAATGGAGCATACTTGCTCCATGTATACTTAAGTCTGTATTCCCTATTTTATTATACAGGTAACAAAACTAGTATGATGCACTGCTTCAGATTTTGCCTGAAGACTTGTAACTGCAGTGTTTTAGGCTGTAAAGGGTCCACCAACTCATTCCCTGGTCCACTGCATCTAATCTTAGATCAGAGATACACCTGGAGTTACACAGAAGTGACTGCTGTTACATCCCACCTGGAACATATGGCCGTGCTTCCCTTCTGAAAGAACACATGGGAGTGGAGACTAGCACATGCCTGTGTTGTGTTCTACTCTGTTACAGCAGTCTTTAGCAACTGGCTAAGCATTGTCAGATTTACCTTTAATTACCTTATTCTGATTTCAGATTGCATGGTTCTTTACTATCCCTAGGGAGCAGAAGTAATAAGTAATAAATATCCTGATAGGAAGTTGTAAACAGGTCTCTTCTCCGAAGTAACCAGTTGCAGTACAAGAGGAAATGG
This sequence comes from Empidonax traillii, assembly GCF_003031625.1. Taxonomy (NCBI): domain Eukaryota; kingdom Metazoa; phylum Chordata; class Aves; order Passeriformes; family Tyrannidae; genus Empidonax; species Empidonax traillii. The sequence continues at coordinate 52,088 of NW_020955437.1, read as the reverse complement.
CTTCAGGCTGCACCTGGGGAGTTTTAGGTAGGATAAGAGGAAGGATTTCTTCATGGAAAAGGTTGTCAAGCACTGGAACAGGCTACCTAAGGTAGCAGTGGAGTCACCATCCCTGGAGGAATTTAAAAGATGTGTAAATGGGGCACTTGGGGACATGGTTGAGTAATGGAATTGGCAGCTCTAGTTTTATGGTTGGACTCTATGCTCCTAAAGGTCTTTTCCAACCTAAATGACTCTATGAATCCATCAGCATGCATTTACCCCTTAGCAGACAACTAGGGCAACCTGCAATTGTGTACTGCAATCTATCACAGCTGGATCCTAAGATGCTGCAATTATATCTGAACATGAAGCACATCTATTGGCCTACTAGGCATCTATGAATCCGTATGTCAGAGTGTTCCCAGGAACATTTTGATGTGGGGCTGGTAGCAACTGTTTAATTTGGAGAAAAGTCACTTTTTCTTGTGTACAGATTTTGCCTAAACATACTATATTATTGCTTCTAAGAAAGTGGCATAAAATGGTGTGCATCTTTCTTGTGTAGATGCAACTACACAAGCCTCATTCTCATAGCAAACTAGAATGGTCCTTGCAGAATCATTGTGTTTGTTTTATATCAGCCAGTCTATTTGAAATGATTTAGTTTTACTTTACCTTGTCAAGTTTACAAGGCATCATAAGGGCAACTGCCAAGGGCAACCAACTTTCCTTTCTCACAGTTCTCAGGATTACTCTCTGGTCTTCTAAGTTCTCTTGTCTTTTAAGTTTTCTTCCGTACAGTGTGGGATAACCAAAACCATATATACTTCATATATACCCTTCCAAAAATACCACATTTATGGAACTCCAGAACTCTCTGAGAGTTCCAGTATTCCTAATTAGAACTGATTTTATTACTCTAATAGCCTTTATTCATATTAGAATAACAGTAAGACATAGAAAATTAGTTTCACAGTTTTTCAGCATACTTGGAGACTGTGGATCCACTTTAGGTGGCACTAATTAAATTCCAGCATTAACTCACAAAGGCTTTTTAGACCTTTACTTTGTCCCTTGGAAGTGAGTTTACATGTGGAAAATTCATTTCACAAGTAATAATTTTTAAGGCACACCAAAAGATATTAATAATTATGGTTATTTTATACTGGACCTTAGTGACATGGCGCAGATGGCTTTGATGTTTAATCAGTAGCTATGCTTCCCAGCTTATTTTCATTAGTGATTAACCTTGATTTATTATGTAACAGAAGAACATAAGACACAGCCCGAGAGTTTCCTTTGCTATAGCTGTGTTTGCTGTGAAATCAGACCTCATTTTCAAAGAAATGTATATCCACAGCTGATCACTTCTTATGAATGATCACACATCGACTTTCATTTGCTATACCAGTTCATAAATAAAAATGTGGCATTTGTGTATGCGAATTAGATGCTGCTGAGCTTTCAACCAGTGCTTATATAAAATGCTTACTGGGAATATATTTTTATTTTAGAATAATAAGGTCTTTTTTTTTTTTTTAATAAGGAGTACAGAGATTCATCCTTTTTTGAAAAAAAAATATATCTACTAGATATGCTAAACTGTTCAAGTTAACAGGGTCTGTGTTATGTCTAGTATGGATTGATGCTTTCATAGAAAATGATTTTGCAATGCTTTCCAGCTTTTCCCAACAAAAAAAATGTAAGGAGTAAAAAATCTGAGGTACTGCATTTCTCCCTAATTACAACAAACACCTGTCAATGACTTCTTTATCTGCAGCTCTGGGATTACCTGTGAGACAGAGTCAGGACAAAAATATTTAGAGGATGAAGAGAAAAGGTTAGAGAAAAAATTATAAGATACAATTTTTGAGACTAAGTGTGTGGAAGAAATTAAAAAATGTTCTGTAAGTATCATATGCCACACGGTGTAAAATGTGTGTTTAATTCAGAATTCAAAGCTTCAGCCATGAAACATGTGTTTCAAGGATTGTTATTTCTCAGCAAAGTTGGCATGCTCAGGATGAACTCCTGGATGACAAGGCAGTTTTCACTATCAGATGATGTAACATCTTCTCTTCTAAAAGTTTAGTTTACCTCTCATCCCCCAGTAGCAAGCTGTCTCTACACCCGTAAGTAAAAATAGAGAGTAGGCTATATAGCACCCATATTTCTCAAAAAACATTATAATAACTCAAGTTATTGAACTTGGATACTACCGCTTAATCTAGTGTCACTGTTCTCAGTAATGTGGTTGAGGACCAAGATAAACATAATTTATTGTCAAATGTCAGTAGCACCAATCAAACCTAAGTCCAAAAAATGGTACGGAAACATCACATCCGTGGTTATTTTTTACAGATAAGGTATACCATAATCTTCCACTTTCTTCAGCAAGTGGATAAAACCATCCCAATTCACAAGTGGCGGAAGTCCACTTTGACAGAAGTATCTCGTCTTCCTTGTTTTCATAAAAGCTCAGTGGGTTGCTTTGCTGTCATATTTATTCCTACACACAGAAAACTTCTAATTCTCTGAGTCTTCAAAATCTGCATAAAGATGACAGATAATGGAAAAACACAGTTTAAGACAAAAGCAATAGCCACCTACCTCTTCATGACCCCCTTGTGAGCTTTATTTTTTAACTTGCTTGACAAAGACAGCTTGCATTTTTTCACTGCATAGCCAAAACTAAGATTAAAACTAGCAAATTACAGATGAATTTAGGGATAGCTCTCACAGCAACTTGCTTACTTTAGTATCTCCCCCACTTTTCAGAGTATCTTCCTTGAGGTTCCTAAATTGCTTCCTCATTTAGTAGGCTCTTTGGGACTTTTAGAGGCTGCTCAATGTTCTAACACCTTGAACAACAAAACACTTCTGACCTTTGATCTGAAGTTTTGCTTTCTGTGTCTGAACTGATGTTTGGCCTTACTGGCTTACATAATTTTGGCTTCAGGGCTAAAATGTTTCATTTCAGTATATTTGGAAGGAAAACAAAACACTTTGGAAAGAGATTCAATTAGTCAGGGCAGCAGCAGACTGCCTGATTGACAGTGCCAGTCAATTTTGAACACATCTTAGTGTTTCTTCACTTTTTCAACCCACTAAACTCTGACCTACAGTTTAGGATCTCTTTCTGATTTTTACAGTTCTTCATGAGATTGATTCTACCTCTTTCAGCAATTGTATTTTCCTCCCCAGAGATGACCTTCATGATGGATCTGGTCCACTAGAACCAAAAGAACTGTAAGAGGAATGGAAAGTATCAAAAATGACAGCTTAAACTAGATGTAAATGTAAATTTATATCACAACGTTTAAAAACCATAGGCTTGAACATCTTGAGGATTAAATGCAAACCTCTAATTTTTCTGATTGGCTTTCATTCACTCTGCCATCAAAACATGTAGTCAATGTCTTTTTTTTCCTTTTTTTCTTTATCTTTTTATATACTTTATCTTTTGTGTGTGAATTTGTCTTTTCCTAATATGTGACTAGAAGAGCTTCAAACAGAAAACCAAGAAGACTAGTAAACGTTCTACCTTTAGAATGAGTTTAGATTAGATGTGAGTAAACACTTCAATCCATGCTCACACACCGCCTATACTCCATAATTATCTAGACCATCCATCATTTACCAGCAGATCTCACACGGGTGAGGCAGCCTTGAATGAAGAGTATCATTACTCGATTTGACCATGAAGCCAAGCACTCAATCCAGGCATGGGAACAGGATCTTACAATATAGGGGTTTAAATGCTTGGGCTAAATAAGCTTAAACTTGAAGCCCTAGGTGCTTAAAAAAATTTGAATGTTAAAAACAAGTTGTACATCTTGCAGTGTCTCTGGTTTCCTAATGCACTAAACACTCATAAATATGTAAACTTCCCTGGAAAAGATGACATTTTCCAGCCCAAACCCCTCCAGCAATGACATGTAGCAATTCTGCCATTTCATTTCAGATCTGTTTTTCATTGCAAAGAGTGCAGCATTTTTTATTAGGATGCAATCTTACATCTAAAGAGACAATCATAAGTTAAAACAAGCAAAATACACATATGGGCTAAGAGTAAGGATGACAATACCAATTAGTAGAGATTTTGTATTTATTTTTTATATTGAACACAGGGTGAGACCTGCCTTTTTCCAGCAAGTGGCAAATTTGAATGTGAAATGTCATTAGTGCTGTTTTTCACTAATACAATTTCTTTTCTGAATAACAAAAAACACATCAGTGTTATTTTTAATAAAAAACAC
>NW_020955437.1:24380-47717 GCF_003031625.1 Empidonax traillii | reverse complement strand
ACAATACCAATTAGTAGAGATTTTGTATTTATTTTTTATATTGAACACAGGGTGAGACCTGCCTTTTTCCAGCAAGTGGCAAATTTGAATGTGAAATGTCATTAGTGCTGTTTTTCACTAATACAATTTCTTTTCTGAATAACAAAAAACACATCAGTGTTATTTTTAATAAAAAACACACCCTTTAATTTACATACATTTAGGGTGAAGTAAATGAAAATGCATTATGTTACCACTGTGCTATTGAATAATGAGCCTATAGGGTTCTAAATGGGAAGAAAAGTTGTTTTTCAAGCCCTGTACCCACTGTTCTCTTTACAAAGGCGCCATTGTGACCAGGATACAAGAACTGGGTTTCTAACAGTAAAGATCCACCTTCTGGCAGAGAGACTGGAAAATAAAGCACCCCAGTAAGCCGCCACTTCAGCAGCAGCAGCCGAACTAAGGAAGGAAGGACAGGTGGAACTGGTCCCTTGGCCTTTCAGTGACATTTACAGCCTCTGTGCAAGGACATGCTCTTTTCTTTCTGTTTCTATTTTCTCCAGTTAATCAGGTGACTTGAAAAGAAGCTAGATAAGAGTATTGTTTGCACTGACAACATCCTGATGATACTGTCAGAGGAGATCACAGGAAGCTGTTCCTTTTTTGAACCAATAGAGTCATTAGGGAGAGTACTCATCACTTGAGTGCATCTAGGTTAATTACCACAGAAAATCTGGAACTGGCAGCTATAATTTTTCTGAAGAAAGTACTGCTATTTTTACTCCTGGTGCTACAGAATGTCTCTTAAAGTACCTCATAGGACCCCATTTTACAGTTCAATGGTAAAATTATTTTAGAAATGTATCTTTCTGGCTGAAATTAGTGGGACACTATGCATGGAAATTTCATGAAAATACAAACTGTGAGTTTTGTACCGTATGAATGAAATTCATCTCTGTTTGCCAGGACTGATTGCTTTCCTTCCAATAAATGAGCAAGCATATTTCTCTATTGCAGTGTCACTTTGGAAAAGAGAGAAGTGTCAGGTTGAGATGAATGACTTATTGCTGCACAGATGTAGCAAACTGTCACATGCCTGATTCTGTTTGCTATGGTACATTATGGCACAGAGTAGCCAAAAACCCTGCAACATGAAACAAACACAGAATGCTGTTTTGGATCAGCATCAAAGCAAACGCGGTGGATGCTTTTTTAGGAAAGCAGAGACGCGGTGTAGTTTTAACCCACCCAGTACTGAGTGCTTACAAACCCTAGCAATGTTCATGATTTTTAAAAAGCCTGAAACAATAAAAGGAAGTTATTTGAGTGTTCTAAATACTTATTCAACTAATAATTCTTAGAGAACTGGTACTGTGGTGCCTGATCTCTAAGGATCAGAAGACTGAGTGCATTTTACAGTCTAATTATCATTTTTTGAAAATTATTAGTGGTCAGAAATGCTTTATAGTGTTTGGCTATCTCTGATGTGAAAGACATGCTGTTTTGTCTATCATGTCTAAAAGGTAATCAAGCCAGAGGAAACTTGGGGAAAGTTGCTCACATCCAGTAGCTAAAAACAGGATCCGAATGGAAACTTGTTATTGTGGGTTCAATGTGTGGACAGAGCTAAATGTTTATGCAATAAATCTCACATACTATTCACCTCTTCCAATTCACCTTTTTTCTATGGAAAAATTATAAGAGCATCCACTGTAAGATATTTTTTGAGAACTGTTTTGATTCTGTGATATTTACTTGGGGATATGATTACAGATTTCCTGTTTGATGTTATCCATTTTCTACAGAAATGTGAATTATTTGACTCCACTGTATTCTAAGTAGCTCCCATGTAGAAATTATGAATGCTTTGACCCATTCCGTTTAAGTCAAACTGAGGACATGAAGTTTCCCACAGATGAAATTCCACCAGGTTTCTTGAAAATGACAGCTATGTTAAGGAGATATACACCAATTAAACCATATTGTTAGACTTCACAGAGTCCTCGTTGGACAGTAGAAGATGAGTCTAGGCTTTACGAACTCCCTGTAGTCACAATATACCTTAGTTCTTCAGACCCATTTCTAAATCCATGAGAGAATAAGGCGACAATAGCTGTTTCAGCAGGGAAAAAAATATTTCTGGATTCCAAAGCAAACATTTTAGTAATTGCCCCTCATTTATTTGTATTTTCTAATTTGCTTTACATACTACAGGGAATCCTGCAATTACCCATAGAATGTACTGTCTGTACCTTCCTGATTGAACTGCCACCTCCCCTACACTTTGTTAGATCTGCCATTCACTGCAGCTCTGATTCAGACTCGAGGGAATAGCCTTGACACAATGCACTGAAGGCAGTATTTGCAGAGAAAAGGGATAATCGCAGAACAGCAGCCTATCTCCACATTTCCATGTCCCATGACCTCTTTTCTGTCTAGCCGTGGCGTAAGAACTTAGTGTAAGTCCCTAGGACTCTGCTGTCCCCTTTGATGTTCCCTTACCCTCAGGCACAGTTTGGAAGTACTTCTGACAGGTTAATATGCTTCACATGAGGACAGCAGTAAAATATCACAGTCTGTTCTACTAAGGTTTCAGAGAAAGCTAGAGTGACATCTTTGTCTGCTGATACTTGCCAAGATCATCACCTCTAGCTGTACACGTGCTAAGTAAAACTCAGTGTTTCTTTTTTTTTGTTTTTCTCTCCATTCAGGATTGTTATTAATTCTTAATGATATTTTTTTTATCTCAGGCTCTGTTAGGTTTCCTAAAATCCCAGTTTCACCAAATGTTAGGAAAAATATTTAATACAAACCTACCCTTAGATTCAGTTGTCCTTAAAAAAATGTTTCCTTTGTGAGGTCCAGTTGCCAGATCTTTCTTCAGTTAGATGCCAATATGCAAAGAAAAAACTTATCAAAGCACTGATGAAAGCACAAATTGCATAAAATACTGGTGACAGTATAGCAAAGTCACAACTGCACATTTACAATCTGGGTTTTTTAGCATGATACTAATAGGACTGTGTTTTACTTATCCAGTGATATAGATTTCCATGATGCTTTATAAAAAAGAAATATCTAAGAAGATGCTGTTTGTTAGAGCACTTTCCTGCATCAGCCACAGTACAGCACTGCACAAAGGATTGTGTATGAGAAGGGGAAGACTTTAACAAAAAAAGATATCCTAAACCTTCAAATTCTTACCTATAAAGTGCTATTTTCATTTGAGAAGTTGAAAATGTCTGCAATGCAGCTTACTCCCATTTCTATCTAGTGAATTTGTTTTGTATTACCCTGATTTTCAGGAGGATTAGGAGATTTCATCTTTCAGCCTCCTCACTATCTTCACTCTTAGTGGGAATAGTGAATTACCAGAAGTGTGCATGCACTTTTGTACAGTTCTCACTGCAGGATGCCCAGCCTGTGGAAGGGAAATCGTCTAGTTACCAAAGATTATTTGGAAGTGATCATTGCAGACACTTTTGCTTGACATGTCTTCTGACTTTCAGAACATTTCAGCAGATGATGCCAGCTACAGCTATGCCATGGCAAGGACACACTGAAATTGAAGGTTATTATGTTTATATCATAACTACCTATATCAAATGAACGCGTCTTGTGTGTCAGTTCTTTGCTGGTGCTCTACCTGTGACACTACATATGTGCACTAGAGATGTGTCCCTTTCCCGAGGTCAAGACTGTAATTAAGCTAAAGAACTACATGAATGCAAACTTTGCAGGTTGCTGCTTACTGTGCATTGTTCATGCTGTGAAGCTACCTATTCAAATCTTACCTTCTTTGGCTTTCCATCCTTTGTCAAAAGATAAAAAAGGCAAGTCTACTTTAATAGGATTTGCTGGGAAATCTGTCAGTATAAGAGACAAGCTTAGGGGAGAGGGAGAAGGGTAATATGATTATTGTCTTGGTTTTTTTTTTTTTTCCCTTAAAAAAAAGAATTCAAAAGAGGCAGTACAGAAAAAAGAAGCAAGCTAAAACCAGCCAAAAACAAACCCCAGAAATTTTCTGGCTAAACCTCAGAAATTCACAGTGAAAATCCTTCTGAATGCTGCAGCTGGGCTTCTTGGACAGGCAGTACAACTCCCACGATGCACACAGCCTCATCAGTCAGGGAATCACTACCATGCACTAGAGCAAGGCCCTGGCCACAGTGCTTCAGGGACCAGCACATCAACAGTCCAGATAGTGGGACCAGTCTACAGGGGTGGTGCACCTTGCTTGCCATAACTTCCATGAAACATCTCACAGGTGTATTTTAGTGTTAAATACAGTAAAATTATGTTATACAACTGTAAATAAAATAACGAGAAGTATACTGTGGGTTTTTGCACATGGATCTTTAGACAAATTTAGTTCAAATTAAATGCACATTTTTATGAAAAATTTACATTGGTGAAAAGCGGATCACACTTAAAAGAGTTTGACAGGCCAATAGTATATTCCTTTTACTTCCAAATTCTCTTCTGCCAAATACAAACTTATTTTGCCAGTGCAATATTTTTTGTGTGTGTACCCTTCAGACTGCCGTAAATTAGCACTGGAAAGGGAGGTTAGACAGGTCAAAAAGCTTATCGTGTTTAGTACCGTAAATTTTCCCCTGAAAAGGAGTCAAACAACACTATAGGTAATTTTTTTTTAACTTCCAGCAGCTTTCCTATGACTCCTCTATACAATACAGTTTGTTTACTTTACTAACTTTCAGGTATTTCAGTAAAAGTAGCAATTTAACCTCCTGTTGTTGCAACACAGATCTCTCATTTTCATAACTTTCAGAATATGGAAGTAATTTAAGCACTTCAATTTTTGCATTATTCCTGCTGAACTTCTATGTCCTTTTTAAAGAAGTGAAAAATGAAACAAATTTGAAGCAATCAATCCCGTATTACACACTATCCCTGTTATCTTAACATAGCTAGACAACAACAAGTTTCTGGATGTCATCAAAACCTTCTGAGAATGATAATCACTAATACAATAAAATATTGCTCTAAACTACTCATTTTGACTTTATTTATCTATGGTGTTATGAAATGCTAAAAAGAAAATCATACAGTTAAATCTAAGTATGCGTTTTGATTTAAGATGTTTTTATGAGATCTCTTTTGACACACGAACGTCAGGTTCTACAGTGCTCACTCTAATACTTGTTTTCAACAAGTTACTGGAAGTTTTTGCCACTGAAGCCCAGTAAGAGCCCTTTTAATTGGATAACTGAAGGAGGCATACGTGTCCTACGTACTAGCAGGTTACCTCGAAGAGATGGCAACAAAACAATAATTATATGTAGCAGTTACTGAGTTTTGTTATTGAGAGTCATGGGTAGAAACAATACGTACAGGATATTCCTAATTATTCCTCCAGTTTGGTAGTATATTTAAAGCACTGGCAGAAATCTGTGCTTTCCTCTCCTTTATCCCCTGTCAACTTCTGCTGCTGAGTTTTTGATTAGTACCTCCCTAATTCAGTGTATTTGGGCAATGGTTTTTTTATGTCTTCCAGGGCAACTAAGGGTGTTTTCTGTTTAATAGTATATAAGAACATATTGCTTTTAAATTTCTTCCAAAATTTTATAATAGCTTGAATTGTTACATGTTTTAAAGTTAATAACACAATTAACATTTTTATTCTGTCTGAAAGTATGGGCACTTCAAAGTAAAGCTAACACTTATTATGCCTGACTCATTGCTTAATTGTGTTGAAAAATAGGAACTTACCTCTGTCAGAGGCTACTTTGCTGTGAAGTTCATCTTCAGGATACTTCAGATAAGACTCTTTCCCACAATAAGATCTGAGAGGACTATTCTCTTTTTAAAATATTGTCAGAACTACATCACCCACCAGTACTGCTGACTGCAGGGCAATTCCCTTTGACTTCTGTTGAAGTTGGCTGTATGTTGTCTCTTATGCTCTATTTCTCTTTGAGTTGTTAGCAATTATTGCATAATTTATTTTCCAGTTGCTTGAGAGACCTTGAAATTTCAAAGTTCTCAAAACCAGCAAGGTGAAATCGTATAGTAGAGATTATTTTCCTAAAACCTGTTCAACAGGTGGAGCTGTATGCTGCAAAATAGAGTTCAGAAATAAAATCTGTATGATGAGACGTTTGTAGAATAGTTTTAAAAGTTATAGAGAATAATATACCTGTACCAAACACAATTTTTTTCAAGCTTTAGGAAGAAAATTTCTGCAGTTACCGTAGACTGGGAAAAGAAAAATAAGTCTTGAAAAGGGTTGTTCTGATTTTCAGAGTGTTTTGTTCGTGGGCAGAAGTCCAGTAAACTTTACTCCACCCTTCCTTAGAAACTGAAAAAGTAGTAAGTGGAGCTGGTGCTCAGCATTGTATTACTGATAAAGCAAAAAGCTACATCAAATATTTATTAATCAGCACTCCTTATGACATTTCTTCTTGCTATAAGTGAAAGCAGTTTGGGTTACAGAAAATTCACAAAAGACAGTTTAATGAAGGAAACGAAATGCTATAGAATGTATTAAAAAGCATCCTTCTTCTCTATCTCTTTCCTCCATTGTCTTTTTGACCAGTGCCCCTTTGAGCAATAGGAGCAAGATCTCTGACTGTTCATCTGCAGGTGCAAATTCTCTTTTTCCCCTCTCCAGAAAAGAGGACTATTTTCCTAAATTTTCTGATTCTATTAGAACACACTGAAATACAGCTTTGGAAAATGAGCAAACTGTATTAATATGGCTCATTAATTAATACCTAGTGTTACTGGTACACAGAAGGTGTTTGATTTGTTCATGTCGGAGAACAGAGTATGCATAACATAGTGCAGTCCCCAATTTTTACCCCACTTCTACAGAGATAAAGGTATTATTTCAGTAACAGGAGGTACCAGAGACCTACTGTAACATATAAATCTATCTAGAAAGGAAAAAGGAATTCTTACCTGTTCTTGGACAGTGTTGTAACAGTTTCATACTACGTCTGTTTACAGAAATACACATAAACATTATCAAGCAGTAAAACTGGGGTCATTAGAGAAGTATTCTTTTCACAACCAGAATTATTTTTTATCATGAGTTAGTTGCCGCTGTTCAGCCTTGTAGGAGTTTTTCTTGACTTTGTCAGTAATTTTTTTGCCTTCATTATCGCATACTATGCCAGATTTTCTTGCTTTTCCTCAGGCTAATGGAACTTGTGCCAGATTTCTTGGAAATATATCCTACTCAACATGAGAGAGGTGCAGACCTGTGTCTTATAATGCAATCCTCTTAATTAGCTACCTTTATTAGATTAGGTACTTACCTAATCTTCAGAATTATATTAGTTAAACATGACACAGTTGGAAGGCTTTACTCATGCCGGGCCAGGTATTTCACCTGCATTAAGATGGCCGGTGCTTCTCTTTTCCCTTTAACTTTGGATTTACAGACTTGCACAGTTTGGAAGTTTTGTATTACTTTTGGGGTTTATCTTATAATGCCAGACAATATTACCTGTAAAGGCCCTGTGGAAGATCTATGTAAGCACACAGAAACCAAAAATTCAGTAGTAAATTGCATGAGGCTCAGGCAGGCAGTGATAATGACCAGATAGCCAGATGGGGTGCTGCAGTTGAGTAACAAGAGTTCTTACACTCATGAAGGTAAGTTTTTTTGCACTGGAGAGGAACAGTTTCCAGATGCTTCCTCTGAGCTTGCTAAGAAAAGTATCACTATGGCTGCATTAACATATAACAGCTGCTGATGGTGCACGTTTAGCAACCAGCCCTTCTTAAAGCTGACCATCTAGCAGGATCAAAACACCTGTACCTGTCCAAGAGACCATTTGAATATTTTAATAGCATGAAATATTATATGAGCAGATTTGAAGAGAAGGGAGAGAGAGAAGAAGAAGATATGCAATAAACCAGGAAAGGAAGTCAAAGGCATTGGCCAGATGGACCTAGAGAAACACTGAGAGAAGTCTTTTTTGGTTTGGCAAGTCATTCCAAATGGCACTGAATCTGGAAGAGAGAGAACCATCTTCAACAACTTCACATCTCCTGGCTGGGGGAGAGCAGATTTAGATCAGTCTGTGTGACAGGTAAAAGACTGCATAAAAGAAATGCTTGAATCAGCCTCTCATTTAATTTATAAAACTGTTAAAATAAGTTACTGCACACAGGTGCCCTAAGCTCCCACAGAATGACATTTCATGATGATTTTGTCCAACATTAGACAGGAGTAACTGTGTCATCCAGGAGTGAAATGAGCCATTTCCCTGGTTCCCAGATGTCTTCCTATTCAGTTGTGACACCTGCTAATGTGATTTCTCATTGTGAATACGTGTTTAAACTGGTTAACATTGGGTAAACTAGCTGTATGATTTTGCTAGCAAGTCCCTACTGGAGATAGGTTCACTTTTTGGCTTTGATTAATATAATAAGTTTCCAGGATATTATTTTAAGTTAATGAGAATGACTAAGGACACTGAGTTAAAAGGAGATTCATCTCAACAGCAGAGAAACAGTAATATTCATTTCGTCTTCTTTTTCTTTGTCGGGTTTTTGCTCAATTTTGCCTTCAAAATAAATGTGCTTAGAGGTTTACTTCTCTTTTGACCAGCAATTTTGTATGATTACGTGGAGCAAAACTGTAGCATTTACTCAAGTGATTTTTTTCCTGATTTTTTTCTGGGTAATTTATTAGTGAATTGTATTTGCTGTCATAATGTCTGATCCTTGCTTTCTATGACTCCAAGTTCTTTGAATTTAAATGATCACCCAAAAGAAGTTCTAAAAAATCACAATGTGATTATAGACTGGTTCACACAAATTGAGTGTATGGGTTAGTCTTGAGTTTTAAAAAGATCATTTTTTGTGAGCTTCTCTTTACAACTCTCAGTATAAATAGAAAAGATCCACTAACTGTGCAGCCTGAGGTTGCAAACTGAAACTATGCTGGCATAAAAATGAACTAGTACCAACTTTTGCAGGACTGGCAGTTATATGAATGAAACTATATGAATAACTTGTGAATCTGACCTGAAAAAAAAGAGATTTCAGAAATGCTGTAGCAAAGAGTTTTGAAATTTCGGGGTTTGTCTTTTTTATTTGATTGGTTGGTTTGGAGGTGTTTTTGTTTGTTTGTTTGTTTGTTTGTTTTTGGGGGGTTGGTTGTTTTGGTTTTTATTTTGCTGTTGTTTTTGTTGTCTTGGCTTTTTTTTGTGACAAACTATCAACTGAATGCAGGTTGCAAATACATTTGACTCATCAAAAACTCTTTTTCAGAGTCATTGTTATTTTTTGGTCATGAAAGTGATTTGCTGTTTCTAAAAATTCTAAACTTAGTTCTTATCCACTGCTCTTTTTAAGAATGCCATAATTATTTATTTGAAATTAGTTTAATATCTGGAAAAAGAACTTGGATTTTCATGTAAGGGGTCGGACTGGGAGTGAAACAAAATCTAAATGAAAGATGATCTCTCTTTTATTTTTTTACTGAAGCGTCAGTCTATTTTTCCAGAATTAAGACTTTGCCTATTACTAGATTCTATTGTATATAGTCATCACTTACACTGATAGGGGGTTTTAATTATCATTTCAGAGTGAAATGTGCATTCATTATAGTACATAATACAAGGAAAAAAATCCCTAAGAAACATCATCATCTTTTTTTTTTTAACTGATTAGCTTAAAAGGTACATCCGTCATACTAAGAAAAAGTAGCATGGAGAACACAGTTGAGTTCAAACACATATGGTATTAATCTCACATAATGAGCTTTGCTTCAGTTGGCAGGAGAAACTACACTAAATAGATGCTAAGCTACAATTGGCTTCCTAAAAAATCATGGCACTTGACTTTAATTTGTCCTCTGCATCTGTTTCTTATATTTAAGAATGCTTATTATTAGGTCTTCTTGCTGTGCTCTCCTCAGTTCCATGCTACTAATTGGTTGTGAGTGAGTCTGGTGTTCTCTAATACATCTTCCTCTGCTGCCACTAAGTCTGCTGGAATTACCACCACCCACTGTCGTCCCAGTGCTGTAACAACTGCACTTATTACACCATATAATAATTCTTTTGTAGTATTTTCCAGTAATCTCTCCCAGGCCAAAGGATATTATTTTTGATAAGATTTTGGCATTGGTATTCATCTTATATGCTTGTTAAAATTAAAATTAGTTAAATAATTTTTTTACCTCTGTGTTTATCAGGTTTGAATTGTGTTGATGCTAGAATGGAAGGTTTTATGCTGTATTCGCTGATGCTCATACAACTGGGCATGAGTATTCTGTCCATTCTGCATGCATCTGGGGACATCCATGTTGTGTACACGTGTATTGAATAGAATTTTCTTGAAGGCAATAAGTGGATCTTTAAATACGTATAGGAGTGGCCAGACGCAGAGATATATGCTCACCTGTCTGTTTTGCAAACTGCTCATGTTCCCAGAGGGGTTTATCAGCTTGGACATTGTGCCATGCTTGACAGATATACAAGTCATGGGCTAGAGCTTGTTCATATCCAGCCAGTTGAGAGCAAGAGCAAGACAAGGCAAATTTGTACATCCAGATATACCCAAAAATCTTCTCAAAAGCACTGTTTGTAGGTTCCTTCCTTTCCTTTTGATTTTTTCATATACCAGCCTGACAAAATCTAGTGTTTATGTAACTGAATTGTAAAATCTGACAGTTGACACAGAAAAAAAAAAAAAAAAAAGAAAGTAAATTTTTGAAGCTAAGATAAAATTCTCCCTACATCTAAAACTCTGTTTTCCTTGCTAACAAATTTTGGGGAGAATCAGTGTTGTCTGCTCTGAGCCATTTTGCCTTCTTGCCACTTTCCCCTTCAGCTGTTGCCTGGAGGACCCATTCTCTCAGATGACTGCAAAAAATCAAATTTTAGCTCCCAGCTAACCCCTAATTTGTTCCAGCTGTTTTGGGAGCAGTTTTGATCAAAGCTAGCAGTTTTCTAAGACAGTGACCATTTCCATCACCATGGAAATCAGGAAGGGATGCCGTGTGCAGTGCCATATGGGCCACAGAACATGGTCAATTCTTCTCCACCATGGCATCAACTAAGTTGGGGGACTGAGTTTTTAGTAAGAATTGTAAATGTTCCATTCCAAAATTGCTCTGGCATTGTCTTTGGAACTGCTGTGGCATATATATGTGATAAATTACAGAAATTAGCAGTGTTGTTCTTTCTTGGGGGCTACCTCATTCTGTAACTGGCTAAGACCAACCTCTGACAAGGGAGTAGATGTTAACACCCAGAGCTCTGAGCATCTGTGCCAGCCCTGTTCATTTCCACCTTCACTAAGAACACATCTCCCTCTGTCTTAGTCCTGCAGGCTGATCAATAAGAGTATTTCCTTCTTTCTATACAAAGAAGCAGTAGAGGGTTTCTCATATTCCAAAAAAGTCTAAATTATCAGCATTCAAGGTACTAATTCATGCATTGATGGGCTGATTGCCTCCAAAGTTCACCTTCTGCGCCTTCCAGACCTTATGTGGTGGATATCCTGTGAGGTCACCAAAGAGCAAGGACTGACAGTAAAGTTGCTCAGGTCACTCAAAGTTATGCACTGAATTTAGCTGTCCAAGTTAACAGCTTGATCATCCCGGCTTCATTATGCAGCACCTGCAGAAAGACTGAGTGTGACCCATGTCCATTTGCCATCATCATAATTATCACTCTTTGCATAGGCAAGCTAAGGAAACTAGGCAGCTACCTTACCTCCTTGGAGCTCTGTCTAAACCTGGGTGCTGCGAAAATTCACGGCCCCATTAATACTGAATTACTCTGTGAATATTTCTGTGGAGATACTTCCTTCACTCAGCAGATTCAACCAGTACTGGATATACACAAGTCATATTTTCTAAATTTCTTTCAAGCAGGATGGCTATAAATTCTCTTTTGCTTGAAAATGTAAATTCTGAGGCATTGTGAAAATTAAATTTGACAAGAATTAATTCAGCTACCCACCATGGACATCTAATAGAATGTACTTCAGGTGACTTGGCCAAGGTATCTGCAGTAGGTTGTCAGATGTAATTTGGCTGCTATAGGTGATCTCTGCCCTTACGGCATGGCATTTGGAGGCTAAGGTGGATCAAGAGGTTTGTGTCTGTCAGGCATATCTCATTTCCAGTGACTCCAAGAGGAGAAGCTCTGGTTGTAATTCCATAACGTAATATGGCCATGGCAGTGCAGGATGCTCTAGGACTAAAAGTGTTCAATCCTGCGTATTGTTTTGCTTTGTGCTCTCCTCCACACCCATTTTGGAGTAAGAAAATGACAAATTCATCCTGACGCCTCATGATGGTAGAGGAGATACTATGAAGGTTTCTGCATTTGTATCTCAGTATGTGGAGAATATTCAGTGAGAATTGCTAGGAATTAACACCACTAACAAAAAACCCAAACCAAAATAAAACAAAAAAAAAGCCAATACAACAGCAGTTAAATGAATATTGCTAGTCTGCTAATGAATGCTAAAGAAAATGTCATAGAACTGTCTGCAACATTTTTTAGGTTTTATCTGCAGTAGGAATAATTTGAATGAGACATCACTGCTTTACATGGAATGTGAATAGTCATGGAATTAGACCACGAGTAAACTTTGAACTGATTCACTTGTACATTTATCTGTTCAAATAAAAGTTTGGGCATTGGTTTTGTTTTTTTTTTTCTGTATCTGTTTGAAAATATTCAAAACCTGCCACCTTGGAGGGTCTTGGATTCTTAATAAGTTAAAGAAGCACCTTTATATTGCCTCTCCCCCATAGTCAAAATTTAAGTCTTAAAAGTACAAGGTATCATGGAAAGTAGTCAAACTGGGCTTATTTTCAGCGACTGTAGGAGTCTTTTAAACCTGAAGTCTGTCTGTGATCTCATGCCTGTGAATTAGCATGCAAAGCTACAAAAACCTTGTTGTAGAGGCAGGAGAGGAAGTCAGCAGCCAGAGAGGGAGAGGGCTGGCTCCAGCAGGAGAGATACACAAAAAAAGAATGGAAAGCAGCTTCCAAAAGGGAGGGAAATGAGAAAGAGGAGGGCAGCAGCAACAGTGGAAGGCTGAAGGTGAAGAAGGTAGAACAGCTGGTTTTCCTTCTCATAGCCTGACTCAGTTTTACTCTGAAATAATCCTTTTTTGAGCATATTGATTCTGTGACCCTCTTTAGCTGTTTGAACTCTCTATTGGAAAGAATCAAATTCAATCCAAATCTATTTCTGGGATCTTTATTATTTTACATTCCCTTGAGGTCTGAAGGAAACAGAAAAGACAAATGGTATGATAATCACAGACCACATAAGAAAAAACCCAAACAAATAGGGGTGATACAGCCTGGGAGAGAGGTCTGATTTTCAGGGATGGTCAAATTTCTTCACATGTAATTTAAGAGTTTTTTATAAGCTCTGCAGTGGTGATGATAAAAATTCACTTCTTTGGGGTATGGGATTGATTGATTTGTTTCAGTTATTATTTTTAGCACACCTTTCATAGCACCAAAAAAATGTGTTGCATTGAAAAAGAAAAAACAACAAAAACCCAAACCACACAAAGGTAGAGTCTAAAACTGAAAGAAGGTGATTGAAAGACAAGAGCAGGGGAGATAATTTTTAAAAACCTGCAAGCATACAATAATATTAAGAAATCCTAACTTTTCACAGGTGAGTTACTTTTCCCATGTATTTTGTTGAAAGTTTGTCTTGGTACATTTAGGTGATGACTCCTGAAGATTTGTGTAGTTTAAGGCCTCCACCTGAAGTCTGAGACCTTAGATCCCATAGCTGTATTCTACTATCAGTCTGTGCAAAACAGCTGCTTGGGAATAACACCTAGGGCTGGGTACCTCAGTACTGCTGTCAATTGTAACTGATCCAGAGAGGAGGAGTGAACTGCTATGAAACTAAAATACATTAGCATAGCAGAACTATTTAAATGTGAGTGCAGTGTAAATAACAAAACGTTTCTTGGAGAGGAGGACAGTCGAAAAAAACTAGACTAACTTGGAAAGGGAAATGAATATTGATTTAATTGGCTATTTAATGATTATCTGTTTTCTTCTTCTTCTTCTTTTTCTTCTTCTTCCTTTTTTTTAATCCAAACAGAAAGGTTAATCTAACTATACATTTAAGGCTTTTAAAGGCTCCATTACAAGACTTATTATGCTAAAAGAAACATACCTGGCATGCTGCAGTTTTCTAAATGTATCAGCAATGCATGTAATGATTCACTTAAACCATCATGGTCAGAATTTTTTACATTATTTCTATGTAAATTGGATGCTTCATGATTACTATAATATGTGTGAAATTCCACTTATTATTTCTTTTAACATGGAAACTTTTATCACTTAACTTCAACTCACTGGACAGAATATTTGAACCATTTGCAGTCATTAGAGCATTTTTGTTTGGTCAAAACCCTTGTGGGATTATGCTTTGGAAAAATAGCATGAATTACATTCAATACAACTGAATGGCAATTTCAAATATATAAGGGGCATCAGGAGTGCTCATCATTATACTTAGAATTCAACATTATATTTTATCTGTTATGGACTTGTTTTTACATTTTCATCTTTTATCTTCAAGAGACTTATTTCAGCATGTAGCATAAAAAAAATAAAAAAGTCATAATCCATATAGAAAAGGCTATCTGATGAAGTGCACATTCCTCTTCATGCTCTGGAGGACCAATTTAAAATATGAGCCTGGGTCACAAGTTTTTTAGTTTCACCTTACTAGTCAGAAGACATTTTCCTACATCTTAGGAATCACTGGGTGAACTGGTGGAGCAGGAAGTCTCCTCTAGCAAAACTAAAGATAATATTATTTGCCGGTCTTGAGACTTGGTACTGGGTCTCTGGAAACTTTCTGAAATTCCCAAAAGTCTTAATCCACATCAGGATGAAGAAGGTGGAAGAGAAAATAAAGATTTCAGAGGAACTGTAGGAAACTGTGTTTTGAATGTCTGCTTTGCCATTCTCCCAGACAATCCAGCCTACCCTGCTGGCTGTTAGTTCTTCTGGATGGATCTCTCTGTCAACAGCTATTCATTGCAATAGGAACTGGAAGTTCAGATGCCTTTAGGTTGTTCTAACAGCCTGCCTCAGGGAATATTATTTGTAAACTTTAAAAGAGCTATAAGAGTTTTGGCACTAGAAAGAAGCAGAAATTTAGAATAGCCAAGAGACTTCGCAGGAGGGGGTGCAGGTACATGTCTTCCATAGTCCAGAGTGGTATAGCCTGATTTTTGCCCATTCTGGGAACCTGCTCTTTCTTCTACTGTCTTCCAAACCAAGAGTATTGACTACTCATTTTAGAAGAGCTAACATATGCTGTCTCTGTTTCTTCTGCCTTTAAGTCTTCTCAGTCTGCTTATGTTTTAACCACACTTGATAACATTTTTCCAGAAAAGAGTGAAATTAGTAGATTTTAATAAGACAATGGGGCTTTTTGTTTGTTTGTTTCTGTATCATGTGAAGATGCCTTTTTTAAGAGAAACTGATAAAACAGTTTCTGATCTCACAGCTCTAGCTTTTGCTCCAGTAAACTCTGCTTCTCATCTCTCAGTTAAGCTCTTTGTTTTTAGTTGGAGGGAAAATACCTCCAGTTGAAAAGATTCGTCTTGATTCCAAGGATGTGCTCCAAACCTTCCACCACTAATCTTACATCACTCATTTCTGGAAATGATTCTACTTGAGCTCACATAGCTCTGTGACTTCAATTTCAGCATCAAAACACAGAAGACAATTTAGAAACCTTATTTTACAGGAAAGTTAAAAAATCATATCCTGGGCTCTGGCTTGGGGGTCCCGGTGTGCTGAGTTAGATTTGATATTCGAACTTCTGTGGCATTAAGAAAAATATCTTTGCCTCAGTTTCCTTTAAAGCAAAGGTATTATACGAGGTGTTAGCAGTTTTCTTTCTTTTAACATGACAGGTATCTGGCAATAATTTTCATTCAATTGTTTAGACAATTCTTCACAACAACGCAGACACATACAATGAAAAATAAGCTTAGCATACATAATAAGTTACTTTTCTTTGTTTTAAATAAAGGCATTTTTTTAATTTGAATCTTTATGTGCAATGCAATTTTTGGGTAATTTTATTAAGTGGTTTGAAGGACATACAGTGAATTTGGTTAGTTTTTTGTATGTTTTGGTTGGTTGTTTTTTTTATCCGTTTTGTACATTTCAATTTAACTTAATAACTGTAATATGTAAAAAAGTGTTATATGTTGCACATGTTTCAATTTTTAAAATATGTATTAAAACTTTATGTTGCTAATAAAATCCAAAATGGATTGTCAAATGATTTTTAAGAATGTTTCCTCAACTCCTACACCTTAACTGTTCTGTGTGTTGATGGCATTATTTTAAATATGTGCATACACATTTTAAAATAAACTACTCATCTAAATATGTTCTTTCTCTGTTCATTATGTTTTTACCTCACTCATTAAAATTCTTACTTTAATTTTTTTTTAAACTAACCTACCTGGGAAGTACGTTGTAATGTATCTCTCAGCAGTGCAATCATCAGCTAATTAAATAGGTATAGCTAAAAACAGTTAAGACTTAAAGTTTCATGACAACTCATATTAGAATTAATTACTCTGCTCACAGACATTGGTTTCGAGGACAGAGACTGAACAGTGCCATTATAGAGAATAAGCCACTGGCAAGTCAGGCAATTCACTGAGGACAGAATGATTAGCCACAAGGAGCACTTAAAATGTGCACTGGTAATTTAGGTAATTGTATTGCAGGGTTTGTAGACCCATGAATTACAGAGATCTTTTAAAAAATATATATTGTGTAATTTGAACATATCCTGAAACAGACACCAGGAAGAACCAGCTATCAAGTCATTCAGATGAGGTAAAGCATCACTGATGTATAGTGTTTGGAAAAACATATAGAAGTCTGCATGCAATAACACAATAGCATATGCGTTTATCATAACAACTTCTTTGCTAGCATGTTAGGTATTTAAACACCACAAAAGACACAAATTTCCTGAGAAAATTAGGAGCAAAAGGAAAAAGAGGGGGAGGGGGGAGGACAGAACCTTAAGAAAGAGGCGGTTTCATTGGAATACAATGTTAGATTGATTTATATATAATTTCTAAATGTATGATACAGCCATACCTAAGCTAGCAAAAAAAAAAAAAAAACCCTTCTATTTACTTCCTTTTTTTGCACTGTATATTTTCAAAGACCTCCTATAGTTAACATTATAATATAGTTAGTCGCTACAAATAATCTGCACTGATTATAGGAAAACTGTCAGTGTCTGTTCAAGGTCTGAAAAGGCTGCAGCAAATAGCTTTTCTCTTTGCCATGGAGACTGGGGTCTGTTTTTACGGTTACTCTGGTAACCAAAGCCTTTCTGGTGCTAGTCCTTTTCAGTTACCTTAGCTATTAAACCCTCTGGTTGAGACAAAAGGAAGGCAGTATGCAGACACTTCCCCATAAAGCAAATCTTAGGGTTAAAATTGAGCAAAACTTGTAATAAAAGAAATAAAAGCAGCTTCTAATCAGCTGGTTATATTGTAGCTGTGAGGTGTTTGTGTGCATGTCTCCATGTGGGAAGCTAGGGTTTGATATACTTGAATATTAATCTGATTATTAAAAGATGAGAAAATGGGTTAGGCATCTTCAGTGCTGTTTCAAGGCATAGTCTCTCAAGCCTGGAACTCTCACAGTGCAAAAGGCATCAGTTTTCAAAGTTATCATCTGGGGGGAGACGAGTTTCTATTTTTTAAGGTGAGGATTTTGACATTTCTTATAGTGATGTATATTAAGATAATTGTAAATAGAGATTACACAATGCTACCCCAAAGTCGTGGGTTTATTGTGTGGCATTAATGAACCTTCGTAGAGTCTGAGATCCTTTAGAAAACAAAGTCAAAAAATGAATTCTGACCTGAAAGCTTATTAACATCATGATAATAAAATACCCAATTCAGTGATCAGTTTCATGAAGTTGAGTACAAAAGACAGGCAACAGAACTAGCATAAAGATAGAAGGCTGAGTAGTAAAATATTTAGCAGCTAAGATGGTAGTAAGTGTCACTTTTGTTGGAATCAGCAAGTGTAGGCAGGTTCCCAAATTATCTTGTTTTTCAAAATAGTAATGTTTTCACCTTAAGTAAGGGCTTATTATGGCAAGCTTTTACCATCCCTACACATTTTGGTTCCTCTTTGGAGCTTTCTACTCCAAATGAAGATGATTTTTCTCTTGAAGAAACAGCAGACTAAATAGATGATAAATAATATGCTTCACAACCGAACAGTCTATTCTTACTTTAACATGGTCAAACTAAGTAACTCTAAACACTGCAATACCCATGATGATAAACCACTTTTGAGCTGCAAAGTATTCAATTATTTTTCATTTGAACTATTAAATGTGTCACACAGAAATTCCCCATTGCTCTTTTCACCCACATAGATTACCATGTTTAAAATAAAGAATAACTTTGTCTTATCGTAAGACAGTTCAAATTAAAGCACCGCAATATAGCAACTAAATTAAGATTGATTGGTATTTGTTAACAGAGAGGAAAACACCTGCAGTATTAAAAAAGCTAAAGTATCTGTTCATCCATAAATTAAGTGCAGCATCAGAATACTGGACTGATCTCAGTTGAATCAGATTTGTACATTTCAATACAGAATGCTCATTTAAATGAGCATCACTACTCAAAAGGGCAAGTACTGATCCCTGATACCAGGTGTGTAAATGATAACCAGGTGTTCCCATGCTAAGAAATAAAACATATTAAATGCTCTCTTTGTTCCATTTTCTGGAGAAGACAGGTGACATAAAGAGAAAGGGAGAAGCATATGTCTCTGAGACGTCTGTAATCAGAAGGAAGTTGACTATTTCTGGGTTCGCTACAGTGACTGATCAAAGGAATTTACTTACATTTGTGCTGAAAATGGTTCCTGCCATTTAATCTGGTTTTGCCTGGTTTTTCCAGAATTAGTGGGCTCAGTGCAAAACTTTGAGCCAAATCTGTCCCCAGTCTTTCCACCACCTTAGATACTTTCCTGTTTTCAAAGAAGTGTAGATTACTCATGATAAAATATTGATCTTGCATATTTATTTGTGGAAAAATCCAGACCTATAAATTGGTAAAATGGAGGATGATGGGCTTCTGACAAATAGTCTTATGCAATCACTGAGCTAAACATAGCAAGCTCTTGACACAAGAAGATTTTATCACCATGTTTTTCTCTAGCATTTTTTACTAATTCCTTATGTTGATATTTTATGTTCCAGTGAATGTTCTAAGCACAAGTGGCATCAAGTGGGGCATATGAGATATAAAACATCAAGTCCCCCATAGCACGGGAATGCTCTCATGAGCCAGAAATTCACCCTTCTCTTTACCTGAGGTGACACTTAAAATGGAGGTCAAGCTCTGATTGTTAGCGTTGGTTTCCCTATATCCCTATAGCTTCCCTGATATCCCTATGCTCCCCTTCAAATCAATTACCCAAAGCTAAGGCTGCAGGCAGACACACTTTTTATGGGAATGCTGTCTGGCTCATGGGTGAGGATTTGCTTGCAGAAAACTTCATGAAATGCATCTGCCAGGTGTCTCGTACTCCTCCTCTTCAGGGCCAGGCACAGAGACCTGCAACTATTGCTTTTGTCCTTTCTGTAGAAGGGGACAGAGATCTTTACTGAAAACTGTGCAGCCTGGAGAAGAGAAGATTGCATGGAGACCTCATAGTCTTCCAGTACCTGAAGGGAGCCTACAAGGAAAGTGGGGAGGGACCCTTCATCAGGAACTGTCGAGATAGGGCAAGGAGCAAAGGGTTCAAACTGAAGGAGTGTAGGTTTAAATTAGATATTAGGAAGAAATCATTTACTATGAGGGTGGAGAGACACTGGAACAGGTTGCCCAGGGAGGTTGTAGATGCCCCATTCCTGTCAATGTTCAAGGCCACGTTGGATGGGGCTTTGAGCAACCTGGTCTCATGGGAGCTGCTCCTGCCCACAGCAGGGTGGTTGGAACTAAATGATCCTTTAAGTCCCTTCCAACCCAAACAATTCTGTTGTTCTATTCTGCAGTCCTTTATGGCACCTACAGGATAAAAAAAGTCAGTATTCCCATTTTTCCCATTTTACAATAGACAAAGCTGAGATCAAGGCTGAGTGAGAGACAAGACTAGAATTTAAGCATGAACTCTGGGATCCTAAACTCCATGTTGAACTAAAAACTTAATAGCAAAAAGCTTATATTAAACCCTCAACTACACTTGGGACACATTCATCTGGGGTAGAAGTATTTCTGAACAGGAGCAAAACAGTTTAGATTGAACTGAAAGCCTACTTCTGCGTCCACTTTGCACATCACATGGCTCAGCTAGTGTGCCAAAACTGAGACTGCAAATTATAATCATCTACCCAAAGGTAAATGATATACAGGTAAATGAGGAGGATTTATTGATTTTGCACAGAGGTACTGTGCAACCCAGAAAATGTTTAGAGTGTCACACTCATACCCAGAAAATGAGCAAAAGCCTCAAAAGCACATGTGACCAGTGCATACCTGAAATGCTCATCCCAGGATAAGATGCTTTATCTTACTAATTTTATAACTTTGAAATTTAGTTTTGTCAAACAAAAAGCACTCAGCAGTGGTGAGGCCACACCTGCAGTGCTGTGTCCAGTTCTGGGCCTCTCAGTTCAGGAAGGACATTGAGGTGCTGGAGCAGGTCCAGAGAAGAGCAACAAGGCTGGTGAAAGGACTTGAGCGCTACTCGAACTACTCGAGGAGAGGCTGAGGGAGCTGGGGTTGTTTAGTCTGAAGAGGAGGCTCAGGGGTGACATCATCACTCTCTACAACTCCCTGAAAGGAGGTTGTAGCCTGGTGGGGGTAGGTCTCTTCTCCCAGGCAATCAGCAGTAGGACAAGAAGGGAGGTTTAGGTTGGATATTAGAAAGAAGTTCTTCACAGAGAGATGATCAGGCACTGGAATGATCTGCCCAGAGAGGTGGTGGATTCACTGTCCCTGGAGGTTTTAAAGATGTGCCACTGAGTGCCATGATCTAGTAGTCACAGTGGGGTTGGATCAAGGGTTGGACTGGATGATCTCAGAGGTCTCTTCCAACCCAGTTAATTCTATGATTCTATGATAAAACACAGGTCTGTGTTTTCCAAACCTTTCATACTGGCTCAGGACTGTGCACAAGTGTCTTCAAGGAGGATCTGTGGAAAAGCTTCTAAGAACCTTCTATGTCTGCTACTCTTTAGTAGGATTAAAAGCCACGGGGCATCAGTACTTGACCTTCTGTGACTTCTGCAAGTGCATGGATTTGTGGGAAGAGATGCACAGGAAGTTTTAGGCTGTAGGATTTTAGAGAGGATATCTTCTAAAATGAATGTGTTATGTCTGAGAGGGTAAAGATAAAAACAAAAAAAAAAACACTGTGGAAAAGGATATTAACAATGACTCAGTACAGTGACAACCTGCTATATGCTTTCCATTTTATATGTCTCCCACAACTAAGTAGGTGCTCTGTCCTCTTACTGTTGCACAGGATGTTTGGAGAGGGCCCACACTTTTCAGAGCATTTCTTGGCTGTAGCAAAAATCTCTTTTGTTACATAGTGATCAACAACACAAATATAGTTCCAATTTCAAGGAAGACCTGTCCATATAAAATAATGTTTCAGCATGAGCTATGTGCAATATTCATCTCGTTTAAGTGCAGAAAACCCTTAAAGAACATCTTTGCAGCAGTCTCAAAAATGAAGTAACATTCCAAAGTATGAGTCAACATTTATTAAATCAGAGCCTTGAAGATATTTGCCTGAAAAGTCTTGCATTAATCTGAAAGTCATGAAGCATAACTTCTGAACATGCTGCTATATGAGTCTGGACAAACCATGTGATTTCTGCAATCTACAGCTACCTCATCTGTTTGAAAACTATTTAGGCCCCAGTTTTGCCAAAGCCAACGTGCAGAAGAAATTAAAGGTGGAATTTTAGCAATTAGGGATTTTTTTGTAGTAGGTTTATTCAAGGGGACCTTACACATATAGATAGTAATCAGACCCATTATTTGCAAGTCAGCAAGCAGTACTCAGCAGCAAAAATGTGATTAGAAGACCCATTGCAGTGGCTGTTGATCTTGTGACCTTGCTTCAGTTGCCTAAGACTAGACAACCAGAACCATTTGAAACAATAAGAATAATTACAGAATCACCAAATATGCTGACTTGGAAGGGATCCACAAGGATCTTCGAGTCCAGCTCCTGGCTGTGCACAGGACCCTTACCAAGAGTTACACTATGTGCCCAAGAGTATTGTCCAAACGCTTCTCAAACTCAGGCTTGGTGCTGCGATCACTTCCCTGGGCAGCCTGTTACAGTGCCCAGTCACCTCTAGGTGAAGAACTTATTTCTGATATCTAACCTAATTCTCCCTTGACCCCTGTGGCTTTTGCAGAAATATGATCACATGTAGCTCACAGCTTTTTTTTTTTTGCCAAACCTGATCACAAGACAGTCTAGAGAACACCCTGATTTAACTTGTTTATCCAAACACCTTGAAAACATTCTGTCAGGAAAAAAAAGGGAGGAATTTACTTTTGGAATAAAATGTATAAAGTTTTTCTAGTTCCAGGGAAACTATATAAATAAGCCTCTGACTTTCACTTTCTGTCTTTCAAACCCAAATTAAATCAAAAACAGCCTCCAACTTCCTTTTAAACATTTAATGCCACCCTTGTAGTAGATTACATGAGGCCTTACTGAGGAGCTGCACCAGCACTTCTATTAATAAACGTGTTATTGGTAAGAATCAATACATAAAAACAGATTTCAGTATAGTGTGAACTGAAATATCATTTAGATATTTTTAATTTAAACACTTCCTGGACTTCTTTGTTTTTACTTGTTAATTTTCAAGGGGTTTTTTTTGTTTTGCCATTCACCATTCAGATAATCACACATTTGCTAAAGTTACTTTTTAAATTGTTCATGTTACCCTGCACGTTTTTAATGCACCACCTCCCAGCATCCAGACATGGCCCCAGTCTGGCAGACAGCTTCATCACAAACATCAAGATTGCTTTTTCTTTCTCTGGATGGTAGGGCTGTATGACTATATGATGTTCTCAAGCTTTCATCAAAACAATAGTTTTTCTGCCTTTTACTTGCACAGCATATATCAAAAAATGCCATCTAAGTGTGACAGAGATTTACAAACAATAAATGAGAGTTAAAACCAATGGAATACTTTACTACTTTTTTTAAGCCTTCTCAAGGTTTCATGGGAGGTCGTGTTTTTACCAGCCTTGTCTTGACTTTGCCTGCTGCTGAGAATTGGTTCCCTGCTGTACTTTAAGGCTTTA
>NW_020955437.1:5573-24048 GCF_003031625.1 Empidonax traillii | reverse complement strand
GCGCAGGCTGGAGGGTGGAAAGACCTTCCCCGGTTCTTCGTTCGCGAAGAGACTGGCCATAGAAATATATCAAAAAATGCCATCTAAGTGTGACAGAGATTTACAAACAATAAATGAGAGTTAAAACCAATGGAATACTTTACTACTTTTTTTAAGCCTTCTCAAGGTTTCATGGGAGGTCGTGTTTTTACCAGCCTTGTCTTGACTTTGCCTGCTGCTGAGAATTGGTTCCCTGCTGTACTTTAAGGCTTTATCCAAGCTTGCTTTAGGTAACTGAGGCTAAAAACTTTCTGCAAAGTCTAAATTTTCATGTGGAATAGAAGACCATGATCACTTGTGGGGTTTCACTTAGCTGAAGATAGAGAGGTCTGTTTTCTGTTTGCCGGTGCAGGTGGCAGAAGCAGTTCCCTGTGGAGGAACGTGGGGAATCTCAGCTGGAAAGCCAGCAGGCACAGGGTAGTGCATCCCTCACACCACATCCAACACCTCTCTCCACAAAATTATCATCGTGCTAGCTTACATTGCGTGTCTGAGTAAATGAATAGAACCTGATGCAACAGAGAAAATTGTGCTCTTCTAACGTGCTGATGTGCAAAAGAGCATGGTCCATGAGCGTGTGCATCAAAGCAAAGGGATCTGAGTAATAAAATATATTATACACCTGCTTAAGGTTCTTCATCTCCTACCACTAAAATTTTCTTTACCAGTTTTGGCTGAAAGCAGTACCATCTTCATATACCTACTTTGAGATCTGGGTCAGGGGTTGAGGATATGGAGGCAATAATAGTTTTCTCAGAAATTTCTGTTTACTCTGTCCTTTTCTTGAAGGCATAGCTATTTAGTAGCTAAGTATATTGGTAATCTTTTACCAGTATACAGTAGCACTGCCTTCAAGATTATTGTATTTCATTTATAAATCAGATAATTTGTCAACATAAACTCTTTGGCCAAGTCGATGTGATGTCTCTTGAAGTCACACATAAATTATTACTTTGACTGTTGTAAATCTCTATTAAACAACTTATTCAAATATAGCATGTATCCTCAAGTTTCATACATGTTACAAATGTTGTAGAGCCAAAATCCATGTAGAGGATTGATAGAACTTTTATTTATTAGGCTACATACATCTGTGCCTAATTTTACCACAGGAATAATTACATGGGACCTTTCAGAGCCCAAACTTAATTCCTCTAGGCATCAGAGCAAAATTATTTGACTGTAACTTTCTAAAGTACAAATAATTAATTTTGTGCAAGTTTAGAGTCAATACTGCTAATATTACCCCTGCCAAGTGCCAGCTCATCCCATAAGATATATTGGCAAAACTTCTCCTGATCTGCAGATACAGAACAGTACAAATAAGTGTTTCAGTCTCTATTTTTGTGGATAAATGGTTTATCAGTTTATTAGTTTGAGCTTTGAATGTTGGTTGATCACTACTTCTACCTGCAACCAGTTCAGCCTTCCGAAAGATGAGTGGGTATAAAGTTTTTGAGCCATGTTTATTTACTTAATATTTCCAGTGACTGAATATTTTGAGAAAGAAGGTTTGTTTCATTAGCATTTTTTCCAAGTTCATATTTAATACAAGCATAATTATAGCATATAATCTGTGGGCTTGTTTTGTATTAGTAAAAATATTAATGGTCCTCTGAAAGCTCTTGTGTCAGGTCTCTAAGAACAGATGACTTAAGAGATCTTTTAGTTCAGTATCATACATTGTAACACAGTTTTTCTGAAGTAATATGACTATTCAGAAATATAGACAGTTCATACGGATTTTACTTGCTAGATAATTCTGTATTTACTTGTTTTAAAATCCCTAAACTCTATTAGAAAATATATTACAGTGCAGGAAAAAGACTGAGAGTTACAAATCTGAGAAAGTTAATCTGTATACATTAGTGAAAGCAACAATAAAAAGAAATATGACATTTTATTCCAGGAATGGTAATAAATTTATTTTTCTCCATTCTATAATCTATTCCTTCAGTGCAATGACTTTAGCACTCGAAAGTGTTGGAGTTAATTGTTCTGTAAAGTCCATTTTTTATCAATTTGACTCTTTGAATCATGCAATTAGAGGGTTGGGGGGAGTGTTAAATTTTCTTTGTTTGCTCTTTATAGACTGTTCCTGTAAGTTGCTTATTACTTTAAGGAAAAATGTCTGGCCCTTTTTATGTCAAGGTTAATAGAAAACATTGTTAGCTTTTTATTACAGAGTTAAAAGAACAGATACATATATATCACAACATGAAATAAAATGGCTACACAAACATAGCACTGTAAACATACATCTATACTTCACTTACCTTGATTAGAAGGCTTGCACATGATGCCTCGGTCTTCTAATGCAGAATTTCAACAGGTACATAAAGGCCTGACTATCTCATCACGTTGCATCTCACTACTCTTCATTTTGCCCAACTTGATTTATCACTGGTCATTTCTAAGAGCTCCTTTTTTTTTTTTTTTTTTTTTTTTTACCCCTTAACCTTTGTCACTTCTGTCACGTCTCTGGAAGCAGAAAGCTTGGTATTTTCTAAAAAAATGCAATTCCCTACACAGTAGGAAAATCTTGACTTTGCAAAATGCCTAGTGTCTCTGCTTTGGAATCAACCTCTTTCAGTTCCCATCAGTACTGTACAATTAATCCAAGTAGTCTTATGGGTTGGGTGTCCTGAGTATTCTCCATGTCTTTGACTTAAGCTTCCTTCTTCAGGATGGACCGACCTTTTGCACCAAGTTTAAAGCTGGAAGCCTGAAATGCCAAGGGTAGTTTCTTTTGGATGTTTATCCAGTGATGCATGACCTATGCCTCAAGTTGTTTCTTTGTTCATTTTCCAGTGGCATAAAATACTCTGCATCCTCTAGACAGTTGCATCTCAGCAAATCTGCCACTTTGTGTAAAGGAAGAAAAAAAACATGTTAAAACCCCCCTAGCCACTGGACACATGTTTTGACTATACCTAGTTGTTTTTATTTAGGTGACCTATATGATATTGCATATTATCCTCTCCAGGAGGACAAAGCTTCGGAAATATCAGTGCCTTTTATAGCTCTATAGGGTTATGTCTGTTGTGTCTATAAATGTGCGCACATTCTCACATACATAGAAGAGAGGAAGTCATTTTATTTTACCCAAATCAGCTACTTAAAGTAAATTGAGATATATAGAATTTACCAATGAAATGAGTGATTTGATGTGAATAAAAGAGGTGGTGTGTTGTAAATCAGTACTGACAGCCAAATGGGAAAAATTGACAGAGCACTGTAATCACTCCCAACATCCACTGAAGTTATTGATCCAAAACCTCTATAATCCCCTTCACATAACACAAGCAATTTCATATAATACCTGTAATAACAGTGCATTCAAACTCAAGTAGCCATCAGAAGCTTTGTATCTAATGGCAAAGCAGGCCTCTGCTGAGTAAGTGTAACAACTAGAGCACAAAAACGCCGATGACTCTCGCCTTTCATAGGTAGCGGCCTGTGATAAGAGCTAGTTCAGAAGATAAACAGTTCCCAATGCCAAGGAAAATGAGGTATTAATTGCCCTCTCACTAAAGACATCGTAAAGGCCCTAAAGCCCTGGGTTCCAAACGGGGAGAAGGTGAGCAGGATTTGGGGACTGATAACGCCCTGGGTGCCATCCACGCAGCAACGATCTGATGTTAATTACAAGAGGGGAAGGAGGGCTGAGAGGTATTTAGCTGCTGGGTCATTACATCCTTCCCAGGTGTTTTTCCCATGAAATGTTCCACCAGTTTTACAAGCTCCTTCTCTGGCTGATGGATTATTCCACTGCCTTATCAAAGCTTTGCCAGCTCCTCATTAATATATAGAGCGAGCGGCGCGGTTCTATATATCATTGTCTTCTTCTCGGGGAGGGCTAATCAGTCAGGCATTATCAGCCCGTCAGCAGAAGGCAGGCAATCAGGCCTGACAGCGGAGAATCATGGGAGAGCAGGGAAGGTTAAATGAGGCTGACAGTTGTGATAATGATGATTATACTATAAATTAAGATATGATGATAAAGGAGAATAAAAGACACAATCTGAAGCAATATTTGGTTTAACATGTCTCTCTTTTTCGGTACTGTTAAATGGCCATAACATTTATCACGCCGAACAAGAATGGACATTTAACTACCATGATAAAATAGGACAGCATCAGATTGAAAACCCAACAAGTTGTGATTATTGTGTCAGGCACTTTTCCACTGGTTGAAAAAACTGGAGATAGAGCATATGTTATAATCATTCATGCATTATTCTGCAGCATGAAAAGAAAATAGATCTATTTTAGAAATGTCTTCCAGACTTCTAGATAAAAAAAAATCCAAAAGGAAAAAAATAATATATTCTCCTGCTTCCAAGATCATTTTTATCAATGAAACTATAGGAACATAAGTGCTAGTTCTTCCCCGCCACCTCCTCATAACAAATGCATGTATTTGTTAATAGCTGATCTGGAGGATTTGTAACTATTTCACTGTTAGTCCCTTATTAAACAAAACACTGTAAATGAAATTACAACATCAACATGTCATTTTCAAAGATCACTCTCTCATCAGCTGGTAGAATCAAGTGGGTCCACACGGGTGAAAACAAACAAGAACTGTCCTGATTTGGCTCTGAGAACATCCAATACTGTGGATGTCATGCAAATATTTGGTTGTTTGCTTAGATGGATGGATTATATGTGTATTTTTTGTTTATGACGTTTATGTTTAGGGTGCTTAGCAATCCTAAATAAATATCCAATGAGAATGATGATTAGCATTTTATGCAGTGTCCCAGCCTGTGTGCATCTACATGGACAGCCAGACTGGGCTGAACAGAGACCACTTTGTGCCTGAGTGTATTTACCATGGACTGAAAAGTAGGAAAAGTTTGGAAGGGAAAGTGCAAAATCTCCTTATTAGAAAAACCATAGATTTTAGAACAAGCTGAACTCAGACATATGTCTGCAAATAACCACTATGCTTCCTGCAGATATGCTGATGAAATTATTAACTGTATACATATAGATCTTTGTATAAAAAAAAGCTTATGATTTGCACAATTACATAGTTTTTGTGTCTATAGAGCTGACCGTATTCCTATTGTAAAGGCAAAACCTCAGGCCAAGCCAATGCTGTAAAGCTATAATCTTGGTAACTGTTTTGTACACAAATACCCAAGTATATTATCATTTGATAAATCATTGTATTATTTGTGGCTACTCGACCTGTGTAAATGGTGCTTTTGTGCTAGATATTAAAGAAGAATAAACTTCAATTAGTGTATGTGGTATTAAGTGCAGGAGAAAGAAACAAATATTTTAAAAGTTCACAGCTTTATTTTCTCCATCTCTCTTTTATTCCCTCAGATTGTGACAGTATAAAAGCTGATTATTAATTGTAATAGTGGTTGAGATGACTGCATAAGTCACAGACAAAATTATTTGCTTTATATATTAAACAAAGTTAGTCCACATCAAGCTTCCCATGAAACACAACTTCTCTGGAAGCTGCTCAGACTCTATGGTGATGGCAGTCACTTAAGTGCCTTAGACAAACAGAAATCTTTGCTGTGATTATAGTGATTACCTTTTCCGCAGTGACTGACTCAATGGAAATAAAACCAGAGCGATTTAGTAGCAGGCAAAAAAAAAAAAAAAAAAAAAAAAAAAAAAAAAAAAAAAAAAAAAAAAAAAAAAAAAAAAAAAAAAAAAAAAAAAAAAAAAAAAAAAAAAAAAAAAAAAAGAAAAAAGAAAAAAGAAAAAAAAAAGGCCACCTTGAGACAACTGCTGCAGTATTGTTTTTCACTGGAAACGGCCCATTGTCTAATGCACTTTAGAACAGTATTTTTATTATTTGATCAATTCGACTTATCAGAGTAGCAAAAATGGCGCACATACCTCTCATACAGAGGTAAAGCAAGGAACATAGATGAGTTTATAAACCTGACAGTCTGTAATGGAAATGCTTATGCAACCAGAACTCTCTGTCTGCGCTGTCTGTGCTTCAGAAAAACCCAAAGATATTCATTTCTAGAGGACAAGGCAAGAGCATGGAAAAATACAAAGAAAGAACTGTGATCTAGTGGAATATCCTAATGTATCATCCTATGCTTTATTTGTGTTTCTTTTCTGTAATGATACACAGCACTTTGCCTTGTTTTGATTTGAAACATGTTATTGCATCTGAATAAAATCACTGGAGTTTTTCATGAAGATAAGGATTTTGTTTTGCTATTTATCCTCTCTAAGATCAGGATTTTATTAAAGGACCAGTGCTGCTTCAGAGACTTTCTCACTTGCTTGTTCCATCAATTCAAGTGCACACTGAAGATAAATTCACAGAACTTCAGTCCAATAAGTCAACACGTTTTAGTGAGATAATATATTTCTTCTAAGAGGCACGAGAGGGGATAAGCCTGGTTCAATCGGGAAAGAGGGAAGAGACCAATACAAGGATTATGACTACATATTTTAGGGAGATCCACTGCTAGAGTTAAAATACTGTGCAGGATCAGATCCAACTAGGGTTCTTAAAAAATGGTGATAAAATTTAACATTCTCCCCCTCCCTTCCCACTCCAGCTATAGCTAATCAGTAAACAAACCAAAGTTATTACGTGGGCTGGTTGAGGAGATGTGAGTTTAAAAGAAAAAAAAAAAAAGAGTTTGTTTCCAAGTCTTCATTAATTTTTTCGTGTATTTTCACATACTGGGTTCAGAAGTCCCAGGAAAAAATGACCAAACTGAGATCCAGTTCGAGGCACATCCAGATAAATTTCAAATTTCTTAGTGGGAAATAGTAACTCCACTGAATTCAGTTGGGATTTTGTGATTCACTGTGGCACATTAAGGATTTCTTCTGTGGAGATTTTAGTACGTTCGGACACACATCCTTGGTAACTAGATACTAAGGTTCAAGAACAGGGTTCCTTTGTCTTCCTTCCAACTTCTTTGCTCTCCTTCTCCACTCACCCCCACTTAATGGCCCAGGCGTATAGGGTGTACCCTCACAGTAGATGGCCACTGCTAACACCAGCCAAATCTGAAATGCTTAGCTGAGACTCATTAGTCTTGTTATACAAGTGCAATTGGAAGTGTGGTTTATCACTCGGCGGTAAGATTCTAATTTTGGCACATGGGAGGCTGCAGACAGGAAAATATCTTGTTCCTTATTCCATTTTATTAACTTTGTTTTGTTCGCTTGAGCCTGGTACTGTGTTAGACTTTGAATAATCACAGCTGTACAGGTAGCTCCAGTGGAGTGAATGAGGGGCTTTTTCAAGGGCTCTGCTCCCTGCAGAAATGATTTGTACCTCTGCCTGATTGTCACTAACAGAAAATGAGAAATAGGAACATTCAATGCAAAGTAATGTGTTCTGTACAATTACTGGATTAATAATTTTATTCCATTACTGTGTGGGGAGAGAGGACATCAGGTTGAAGATCTGCAATTCTAGTATATTTCTAAGCGTCCTGTTAAGAGAGTGAGCAAGGGTCAGGAAACTTAATTATGCCATAACTAGATAGAAATTGCCAAGTGATAAAAAGAAACATCCAGCCAGATTCAGCAGGAAATTACAGCTTTAATAATATAGCATAATGCCTACTTCTATACAATTATTGGAGAGACCCTGAATGATTTTAAATAACAGGCTTGGTTTTCCAGTAACGACAGGGGGAAAAAAAATCTGAAAATGACATTCTGCATTTTGCTGTAAATATTTTTCTGAGGTTTTGGGGGTGTTCTTTTTAAAGATTGAATTATTAAAAATCATGTATTTACTCTTGGTAATGTGGAAATACTATTATTCTGAAATGAGAGAAAGGTTATATTTATGGAGGAATTTGTATTGTGGAAATTAAACCCGTGGAATTATAATTTTGGGCTATTGTGCTTCTGTATTATATTTCTAATTTTGAAATAAAAAAGCAAAGTGCACCAAAATTTATGTTAAAAACTTAGGACTAAGTATGTTTTTTACGATTCCAGTTTTTCCACACTATGACCATGTTAGTGTCCAATATCTTCCCAATATTCTTTCAGTAAAATGCTTACAAACAGATTAAAGATTCCCTTGCATGCTGATACAGGATTTCCTTATAATTTTGTAGTCTTTATGAAAGATTAAAAAAAAAATGTTATTTTATCATAAACAAAACTCTTCATCCTAATGAGAAGCAGCTCTTTTTTTTCTTTCCTCTCCCAGATGAAATAGGATATTTTAAATATTAAACTCTTATCACCTTTGTAAACACTGCATGTGATATTAAGGCCTTTTGCAATATACGTGTATGTGTTTGTCCATTTATTTCTAATGTAAGAAAGAAAAGTCATTTCTGGTACTAACCCAGGAGAGCCCAGCATTTCATTTTGTATTCTGAGGATGCAGATTAATCAACCTGACTCTCTTACCCAGGGCTAGCCATTCTGCCTAGAAATCTGCATATCTGCATATTACTGTTCTTCCCTGAATTTAATTTCCTACAGGAGCTGATATTAATCACCCTGTTTAAACAGAGGGGATTTGGGGTCTATACAAATATGACATTTTTTTATGTAAGTTGTAGAATATTTTCTCCTTTTTCATTATTATTTAAAGAGACAATAGCATGGTGCTTTAAAGCAAACTATAGGAGATTTTTGTTTATTGGAGCTCCTATATATTTAGTTTAGAATTTAATCATAAAATATGACATATCAAGAAAACTGTTTTATATTTTTCCTTCCAGAGCCTGCCTTTCCTGCCAAGAAAATTCCTCCAGATTTCATTGCCTATGATTAATGAGAGTTGGGCCATGCATGTCTCAAATACATCCTAGCTTAGAAAGTTTATTTAAACACCCTTAATTTAAAACATGTTCTGGTTTCATGGCCTGAATATCAAGCCACCACACAAGCATGAGCACATTTCTACACTCCTGTTTTGCAGCTGGTGAAGCCAGGCAGATAAATGTTATTGAATTGTCCGCAAGAAGACCCATGAGTAAGGCGTGGGTTTTCTTGTGGATTTCAGTGGCCCCGCATCCTCTGCAGGCACCTGGCGAAGCACTCAAGAAGCTGTGACACTGTCACTGACAGGTGGGAGGAGGAAATTAGCTGGTTGGTTGTCTCCCCATACTTTCAGAGGTAAATCTGTATCTATACAAGGCCACTGGCCCTGTCTGCATGCGGTCACAAAATTTGGCCAAACCGGGAATCCTCATGGCTGATAACTCCTCGTTGTCTCCAGGAGAGAACAAAGACAATTTCACGAAAGTAGTGATAGCAATACCTTCACCATCCTGCCTTAAAACCCCCTCCATATTTTGTGTTTGAAAGTGAAGAACAATGAACTGTCACTGTGTGACTCCACTGATGTCAAGCGCATTGTATCAGGCAGGAATTCAATCCAATCCGTCTGTCCCTCAGCCAGTATTACTTGGCATATTTTATTTTGGCTGCCTAGACTGCAGTTATGGTCCAAGCACAAACAACTCAGAAGAACAACATGCTTGGAAATATGTGCCTGCATACCCCAAGAGTCTCTGCCAGCTGGAAAAACAGAGCATACATCAGGTACTGACTAGATATACTGCCCTTGTTAAAAAATGAAGCTGCTATCCAGATTTTTGTTTAAATTTACACCTTGGCCTATTGTGGCACTCCAGGTTAATTTGGATTGGCACCTCTTTTGCAGAGCTCTCTGATGCAGCTCTGAAGAAGATGGGGCCTTTTTCTCTCTTTTTTTTAGGTTGGCCAGGCTCTTTCATAGTCTCCTGTCAAAGCAATGTTTTTCTGTCTCTTATTTGCATACCCCAAAACTTCATGAGAAGAAATCCAACAATCTGTCTTGTTTTCTCAATCAAGAAATATATGCATGCTTTGACTTGGGGAAAAAGTCAAACACAGAACTGCCGACTGTTTTCCAGTCAGCACAAGTATAGAAGAGGAATAATAGAGAGTAAATATTTACATAAGATATGATGTAGACCTGTTTCTTTATTTGCAAGTTTTTAAGCAGTTATGGTCTGGTCTCCATTCAAGCTCTGGGTTCTGCAAATCCTTGTGTTACAAATTCCAGTGAGGTTATGTTGCCAGCAGTTTCACTGGGTTTGCTTGGACAAATAAATCCAGGTGCCACAATGTACAATCAAAGTAGGTATTTGTAACTCTGATAAAATGTCACTGTGATTTTTTTTTCATTTCTGACATAAATTTCAATCTGATGGTGATATAAATACTTTTTTCTTTTTCTACAAATATTCATCAGCCTCTAGAAATTCTCCTCTGTTTCAGAAAACTTTTATAATGAGGTAAAACAAAAATACCCAGTAGTTGTGACTAACACAAGATTTTATGAAGGATTTATTATCAGAGGTCTTGGCATCACTCTGAAGAGATTACTGGTATTCATATCATTCCTCCTGAACACCTAGGCTGCTATATTTTCATTGCCTGTTACAAATCACAAGGGTATCGCCCCAGGCAAATAACAGCTTAGCATGTTTATCTGTCTGTGCTAATAGCATTTCATTTGAAGTCTTAAAAGTCACAAGTGGCTTAAAAGGGCACTATTACATGACTTCACATTTTATTGCAAAATGACAAGGTCCAGTTTCATTTGTTATGCTTTGAAGTGTTCATGTCCCTTGGCTGCCTGACTGCAGCCTTTTCCTATTTAAACTAGGAGCACGATCCGCTTGAACCAAGATGCTGTCTTCTCTAGACAACAGGGAGAACTTCACTTGTAAAAATGTTATTTTCAAGTTTAGTTGTTTGGCTTCCATTGCTGTAACATTATCCACTGTTATTTGCCTTAGGGCTGGCTTGCCTGTAAAGGAGAAGATTATGTAAAATTACAGTTTTGTAATTAACTTACACTACTTGTCTGCATTCATATGGAAGCCAGAACAGAAAATGATTTAAAAGAATTAAAATAGTGTTCTGTAACCTTGGAGAAAAACAAAAGAGTGCCTAAAGTGATAGTCTGGACTGAATATTTTCTTCCTGACATTTGATAGTCTTTATTTAATTTGGAGTAAAAATGTTTTCATCTTAAAAATTGTATACCTGGACTTTTTTTGTAGGAAATACAAAATGTGAATTACGACACACTTGGTGTATGTAAATAAGGGCAGATACTGAAGAACTTTTCTGAATCAGCATTAAAGACAAATGTGCGTTTTATTTTTTTTCTGTCAAAGGTCTTTTGAGACAGGATTAGAAACACTAGAAATAAACCCACACTCCCTCAGCTAAAGGGAAAGTCATATAATATTACCATAGACAAATAATAGTAGAGATCTCTTTTTGATGCAAATCTAAGGTCTTTCCATGCAATTATAGCAATTGAAAACTTGGTTCATATAGTTCCTTACAGGCCAACTGTTATCTACACTTAATTCCTGGGCATGCTATGAATACCGCACGCAGATTTAGACTGGAAGCATTTAAGTTTTGTGAACTTCAGCATAATCACACAGGAGGAAATCTCGGAACATGTTAAAAAACAACTCTTATACTTAGGCTTGTTGGAGAAAATTTTATAACACAGATTTTAGTTAGCACAAGAGTGAAAAATGCAGAACTGACAAATTAATGTTAATTTTAAAATATTTTAAGCACAGAATTAATTTTCATAAAGCTTTTTAGCAGGAAAAATCCTCTGGTATAATATATATGGTGTGAACATATGCATATATATTCTAGCTAAAAAACAAATGCCAACGCTTTGTTTCATAGCAAATATTGTCACCAGAAAATATACCTGGCTTAGGTTAATATGTTTACACCACAATTTCACTGTAGCAGGTACGAGATTTTATGTAAATAAATCCATCAAAAAGTGAAATTGGGAAGAATTGTTCTGAATCAAATGATTATACCTCTAAATCTTGTAACAAGTAGATATCTTACTGTTCTTTAAGAAACATGAAGCAGTGAGACAAGAGGCAATGACAGGAATATTTTTTTATTTGAGTCTTCTATAACCAGATTCTTATTTATTTTACTGAAATCAGAAGAGTGTTCCGATCTGCAAGAACCTGAGTGGGGGAGATGTATGTCAGAAGAAAAGATAATTGATGGTAAACGTCAAATATTAAATCTTGATCTGGTTATTACCCAGCATATTAGCTATGTAAGAAGCTTAACAATTACAGCTGTGATTGACTAGGTGGGATCCAAAATCCTAAATATCAACTGCCAGAAGGGATAATTATAACACATTAGCACCTGCGTGCTTAGACAAGATTGACAACTCCAGTCTAACATCTGCTTAATATCACTTTCATACTTTTCCCTTTTTTTTTTTTTCCTTTAGAAAGGAATAACAAAGATTTTCTTGAAGCATAACAATAATTCAGCATCCATGTTACACATTCAGTTGATTATGGTTGCTTGTTGTGTTTGGTCATGTTTTGCACTGACACATTTAAAATTAAACAAAGGCTTTTTGGGATTAGACAGCCACAGTTGTGGTATATTTTTGACAAAAGGTACCTGTCAGAATCATTATAAGAAATCCCAACAAGTGGGCTGCTCTTCAATCAGCTGGGCTGGCCAATGCAATTTAACAACAAAATGAAACTGGGCTGGAAAAGAAAGGCCTCACACCCCCACCACAGGAGCAGCGGAGAGAAGAATATTTAGTATTCGATATGAACAGCTCAGTGAAACTTCCCTGCTGGGCTCTTCAGAGGGGCAAGGCAAAGTGCTCCCCTCCCAATAAAAATCCTGGCTATGTGGGAGGCTGGTGTTGTCCAGCCTGTGATTTGTGATGCTGAGGAGAGAGCATGAGGGCTCTTCCTTTGCGACACTTGACTTTGTGACTGCCTGGCTACACACCCTTGCACCAGCTCCCCTCTGGGCCTTGGTCCTGGCTTTGCTCTAGTCCTGGCCCTATTGTGGTTCTGGCCCCCAGACCATACGAGAAATAATCTGCAGGTGTGTTGTGCCAGGCCTGAGGTCTCACAGGGTGTAGGGACCCCTTCAGGACTGCTCCCCCTCTCTGGTTCTGGGGGACTCCTCCCAGAGAAACCCATCAGCATGCTCTTCCCAAAGGCAGGCATGGCTTTTCTCGGTTTTGCTCCCAAGTGCATTTACCCAAGTGATAATACCAGCTGCCACAGCTTTGCAAGGCAGGAACACCTTTCCTGAGTGGAAAACTGACCGAGCTGGATTATGGATTCACAAAAGAGGACAGTGGTGATAGTGGTCCCATGATGATTCAGGTGTGATTATGCACAGACTATGTTACCCTCTGTCCTCCTGGGCAGCGATGACATTCCTCAACTGACAAACTAAAGACAGTGTGCTTCTGTGCTGGGGAGGCTCGTCAGCTGAGGCTGCTCTTTGTATCCTTGGGAATTTGATAGGAGTTTTAATTGAAGCAGAAATTTCCCACAGAAAAATAGGTAACCAGTACAGTAGCTGACTCTCCAAGTGTTGATTGGAATACACTTAGTAAAAATACGTTGAATAAACAGCAAAAACCCATTCCCTGTAGGTTCAGTTTTACAGCAGCAGAACACTGACTAATTTTATATTAAGTCCTTTATTGCCTTGAGTGAGATATGAACCTTTAAGCCCATGTAACTCTCTTCCCATTTCTTGAGGTACAATCCAAGGTTGTTTTTTAAGTTTAGAAAGGGTAGTTCAAGTATACATTGCTCAGAAATGATGCTGTGGCACACTGGAAGACTAACTCACCTGGAACTACCAGCAAAATCTATGTACAGTGGAAGAAGAGTCTTCTCAGGATTCAGCATGTTTGGGCTAACTGATGGCAAAAGAAATCCTTTTGCTGTTATAACCACCTCTAAATATCTTTTATACACTTTGTTCCTCATCAGTTTCTCCATTCTTTACTTTTGTTCTGATGTGGTGTTTCATTTCACTCTTACACAGCTTTTATACCATGCTTCAGACTTTGCTATCACTGTGTGAGCAGGTCAAAGCCGCAAGAATGGAAGGCTCTGCCTGAAGCCATGCACATATTTGGCAACTTAGCATCATGCAAGAAGTGCCCACTGCATTTATCTGCAAAATCTTGTTTAGCCTCTAATACACATGAACATAAACCTAAATCTCAGATGCCTCAGCATTATCATCCTTTACCCTCTGTTTGTAGTGTAACTGCAGTCAGCTGTCATTTCATTCTATCGCTGTAGTCTGATGCCAGTTTCAGAACCTCATCTCTCATAGTGCAGAGATGTTGCAGTTTTTCTCAGTCAGCGTAATTCACACTTTTATGAAAACTTTTAAAAAACACTTTATGCTACTAATAGTAATTTTTTTCTATTTTTACTGTGAGGACAGTCAAACACTGCAACAGGCTGCCCAGGGAGGTTACAAGATCCAATAAGACAAAACCCAGAGCAACCTGATCTGAGCACATAGCTGACTTCTCTTCAAGAAGGAGGTGGACTAGAGGCCTTCTGAGATCTCTTCTAACCTGTATTTTCCCATGATTGCAATTTCTGAAAACTTCAATGAAAAATTCTGGTACAATCTATTTGCTAGAGAGACTTAAAAAGATGTCATATGAATGTTTGTCTCACTCACCCCAATATGATTAGCTATTTTTAAACCCTAAACTAGTCTTCATCTATCAGAAATTTATTTAGCCATTAACATCATTGTCTTACACTGTTGGGGCAACTGAAGTCTTTTACATCACATTTTAATACCACTGCAGTACTAATGCTTTGTTAAAGTTCGTATTAATGACAGGTTTCTACCAAAGAAAATGCAGGACTGAATTTTGCCCTCACAGAGCAACAGCAATATCCTGATTTTTTTAAATATTTCAATATTCTAGGTATTGTTCTTTTTTATTTTTGGAGCATTAAGAAATACCTAGAAAGAAGATGACCAGAAGAGGAGCTTTTGCATCTATTATCTTTGTTAGGTATAAAGAATTCATCTGGATTTAATTTAAAGAAGTGGTTATTAAAGTTTAAGTGGAAAATATAACTTAATTTAAAATTGTCTTTTGATGCCTAAGTAAAGACATCACTGATAAAAATGCCCAAAGAATTGGACTATTCATGTTAATATTAAAATAGTTTTGATTTTTAGTGATACAACAACAGAGAAAGCAAAAATCACATAACATCATTTTGCATGTGACTTCATTAGGAGACATAATTTATGGTTCAATTGAGGGATTCAAAGCTAGTGTCCTAAAAGTTATACTGAGATATTTGTTTGATGTTGAGCGAAAGTGAAATTGTTTTTTACAGAATTATTCCTTCCCTCCGAACCCTGATACAGCCTCTCTCTCTTTGTGGATGAAATATGTTAATAGTATATGTGCACGACTAAAGTGATGTTAAATCAAGTTGCTCAGTCCTGAAAGAGAGGAGACTTTGGTAATTTGGCATTTCTACACTTTCAAAGCCATTGGTTTAGAGGGGTGAAAGGGAGGAAGACTGCCATTCAGTCATTTGGCTGGCCACTGCTGTCCATTCTTCCTTTTAGAAAAGACTAAGATGACAATTTTGCAGTAAAGAAGCTGCCATTCCTATGCAGATTAAGTTTTACATTTTATCATGTTCCTTCCATTAATAGACATCTCAAAGGAGGTCATGGTACCTAAAATAGACTATTCTCTAATATCTTAGTATCATTAAGATGATAAAATTATACATATGCTCCACAGTGATAACAGTTATATAAATTCATGATTTTACAGGTTAGGAATTGCATATATGAGTGCCTTGTTTATACTCCTAAAGTTACTAGTTGTTCTGATGCCTAAATCATTAAATGATTACAAGGCATGTTAAAAGTAAGCCATAAAAATGAGAGAGATTTTCATTATTCGTGTAAAATTGATGCCTTATCCTGTATTGATCTACTAAGCAATCTGGATTCATAAAATTTAGCAGCAGTTAGCTTTGTCACAAAATTTTAAGCATAGTTGCTTGGGTTTTTTAATATCACTGGTTCATAGAATCATAGAATCAGATGGGTTGGAAAGGACTTCTGAGATCATCAAGTCCAACCCTTGATTCACTACCACCACAGTTACTAAATTATGGCACTAAGTGCCACATCCAGTATCTCCTTAAATACCTCCAGGGACGGAGAATCCACCACCTCTCTGGGCAGCCTATTCCAGTACCTGTCAAGAATTTTTTCCTAATATCCAACTTAAACCTCCCCTGGCAGAGCTTGAGACTATGCCCTCTTGTCTTACTGATAGCTGCCTGGGAGAAGAGACCAACTCCCACCTGGCTGCAGCCTCCTCTCAGGTAGTTGTAAAGAGTGATGAGGTCTCCCTTGAGCCTTCTCTTCTCCAGGCTAAACAACCCCGGCTCCCTCAGCCTCTCCTCGTAGGACTTGTGCTCAAGTCGCTTCACCAGCCTTGTTGCTCTTCTCTGGACCTGCTCCAGCACCTCAATGTCCTTCCTGAACGGAAGAGCCCAGAACTGGACACAGCACTTCAGGTGTGGCCTCACCAGTGCTGAACAATCACTTCCCTGCACCTGCTGGCCACACTGTTCCTGATACAGGCCAGGATGCCATGTAGAAAAATAAAGTGTTTTTCTTATTAATTAAATATTGTTCAAAATACATATAGTATTTTAAAATATGATTTCACATATAAATGTTATCACTTAAGTCTGAATTCCCCTCTGGATCACTATTTTACCTTGTAAAGCCTTAACTCATTTATATTTTGAAAGTATGATGTTGTTTTTTATTATTTGCCCTTTTTCTACGTTAGAGCTCATTACTTAATTTTACCAATTCCGTGTTTCTTTTCTTTACATCTTTTGAAAAATCTTTATTGTAAATTTTACTGACAGACCAAACCCACTATGGTCTTTATTCATCATTCCCTGATTTCT
Source organism: Empidonax traillii (assembly GCF_003031625.1). Taxonomy (NCBI): domain Eukaryota; kingdom Metazoa; phylum Chordata; class Aves; order Passeriformes; family Tyrannidae; genus Empidonax; species Empidonax traillii. Next base: position 7,198 of record NW_020955437.1, on the reverse strand, counting down.
GCAAAGAATACTGGTAGATTGAAGATACATGGTTTGTCTTTACAGCAGACATTCTGTTTTGTCCCTAACATGTTTGAGCATTTGACGGACAACACTTTTCTCAGAATAAATAAACAAATAAATAAATAAAATGCTCATCTATACAAAATGCTACGTAATGATAAGGGCAATCAGATCTCCTCCTTCAGTCTGTTAGATGATAACAGTTACAGCAAAAGTGTTTGCAAGCTTTCCCATCAATAGGTAGAGCAAATACTTCACAATGAACAATGAGTTTAGCTTTGCTGTTTGATTGTGGCATATGCATAAGCAGACCATGATTTTCTCTAATCTGTTCATTATTCAAAGTATTTGATTAGTTTGGGCTGAACTTTTTAAACTCTATGTACCATTTTCTATCAGTGTACAGAACTTGATTTACTTATTTGGGATTGATCAGAGCACATAATGAGGATACTAAACTGTTTTGTGGAACACATCTTTATGATACATTTGTCAGTACCAATAAATTTGAGCCAAAAAGTAATTTTCAGTAAAGAGAACTGTAACTTTGAAATTGACTTTTGCTTACCTTTTTTCTTTGCCAGTGTAACTCAGCTGTATGAAAATTCATAAAAGAGGTGAAACTAGGCACCACTGAGCCACTTCAAAATCTTACCTACTGTGAGACATTTTGATTACTTACCAGGTCTATGTAGCAAATACAAGAGAGAGACTTCAGCTTCAAGCCAACCAAATCTTAACTTTTTATTTTGACCAACTGGAGTATGAGTTGATGGATGTCATTATCCATGCTTGTAAAGGCCAGCATCATTCAGACACAGCATCAGTCAACTATCATGTAATAAACACTTCCATTTATCTGTCACCTCTAATCTATGTCAGCTCTTTATAATTTGATACATGTCCTCTATTTCCACTCAATATTTGTTTTTACTCAGAAACACATCTTGTTTTAGCAATTAGCCATAAATTCCTTCACTTAAGAGTTGATCTCTTCAATTTCATTATTGCCCTCGAATGTTTTGGGGTTCATCAGAAGTGCTTGACTAAATTTGTCTGTGAAAAGTGTGCATTCCATTAGAAATACTGTCATATTTACATCTAGAACAAATGCCGCTCTGATCCTCACAATCTCTTCTGTTTCAACATACAGTGTTTTCTTTTCAGAAACATTGAAGTGGCATTGCCAGTGCATCAAACTTCACAAAACCCTGCAACATCAAGGTTTGCTGGATACAGTTCTCCTGTTACCGAGCAGCTGCTCCATCCGTTTAAATAGTTAGACATTTTAAAGTGCCAACTAGCACATGTTTTAAAATCAGATTGATCTAATTATTGTGGTTTTTTTGCTGCAAAATATAATCATGACCAAGACTAAACTATGCTTCTGTTCAGTCTTTTCAAAGCTATCTTTCTTGCAGTCAAGAACATCTCAGAAAACTGTTCAATATTTAACTTCTGCTTTAAGGCAACTACATTTAAGAACTTATTCCCTGTGTTTGTGTTGGGCTTAAGCCCCATATTTTACCCAGAGAAACTGCAGATCCACCTCTTCCATGCCACCCCCAGAAAAGCACTGGTCTTGTAGGTGGACTAGTATTGTCATTCCCTGGGCTGCAGGA
>NW_020955437.1:0-5378 GCF_003031625.1 Empidonax traillii | reverse complement strand
TTCAATATTTAACTTCTGCTTTAAGGCAACTACATTTAAGAACTTATTCCCTGTGTTTGTGTTGGGCTTAAGCCCCATATTTTACCCAGAGAAACTGCAGATCCACCTCTTCCATGCCACCCCCAGAAAAGCACTGGTCTTGTAGGTGGACTAGTATTGTCATTCCCTGGGCTGCAGGAGGAGTTTTCATTTCTCCACCCTGTTCCTGGGTGCTAAGCTCATGGAATGGGCAGCCCCTGACCTCAGACAGCAGTGCTTCAGGCCAATGCAGGAGCTTGCTTCCAAGAGGGCAGCAGAGGAGAGCAAATTCAGCTGGCGGTGCTTTCAGCTGAACAGAGGCATCTATTGGTTGCCCCTTCCCAAACACGAAGTACACAAGCTTGCTTCTTTTCCTCTCTCATGGGATACTGCATTGCCCCACATCATGATAGACTGATATGAAACAATAGGTTTCCCTACTTCTTCATAAAGCTGAGGAATAAATTCTTGCATCAAAATAATGTGCCAAGCACCTCTTTGTATTTGCAGATAGAATGAGACTTAGAATGGAATTGTATTGAATAATATTAAGAAAAAATTTAAAATTTTATTTTAATCTGTTAGTGTCTTTACTACTTCCTGCTAATTATAAACTTTAAAGTATTGGGTAGGAATTGGGAGTATATTATATGGGTGGAAAATTTAAGTTTAATGCCAGTTTTCAGATTCAGACTGTGGCAGAGCTTTTGAATCTGTGAGTTATCTGCTAAAATCACTTTATGAATGAGGGCAATTGTATCATCAATCTACAACAGAGACACTTTTCAGGTGGTAACTATTGATCAATTTTGCATCTTTAGACCAAACGGGCAAAACCCTCAAAATCAAATAAGATCTGTGTACTAGAGTATGTGCCTTTGGTAATATATGCATTAATTGAAGCAGAATGGAAGTAGAGGTACCTGTGACTCACAAACAGGGATATGTACAAATGTTTGATGGGCTATGTTTGAGAGATAGTATAATAAGTTACTGCTTTATAGTCATTCTTTACTGTATCAATACTGTGAAAAAAATGAGGACATGAGTAGAGGAAGGCGAGTCTAATGTACCCTTACTAAATGTCCACCCCTTCTTGTCATGTGATCAGCACATACGGAATAAGTCCAGAAACCCTGAGGTCTTACAGCAAGCAAGATATGGACAACAAGAGAAGTATTGTTAATCTTGACAATCTTCTTCTAGCAAATTTTTGGCAATATAAGTTACAAAAAACATCAATAATATTTTTTCCCTGAATCTCTTACCTGAATAAAGGGAAATCAGCCTGAATCTGCATTACAGAGTTGGCACTAAGAGCCTATCCATTAGAGGTTCTTATACAGGAAAGATAAGGTGTAACTCTCTTCTTTCCTTAAGCTAGTATGATTTGACCATCAGCTATCAAAGGCAGTGCTGTAACAGTAACTCCAGCACTCCTCACACAATGCTATTTTGCTTCGTTGTTTTGTTGTTTTGTTGTTGTTTTGGTGTTTTTTTTTTTTTTTTTAATCTTTATTATCCCACATGATTTTGGTTTTTTTGTTTGTGTTTTTGTGTGTGTGTGTGTTTTGGTGGTTTTTTTGATTTTGTTTTTGGTTTTTTCCAGTCTTTTTTTTTAACTTTGTTAAGTCAAGTATGTCCTCAGTAAAATACAGACCTGCAGAATGTCCAATCTCATATGAAAATAAAACCCTGAGAGAATCATTGTGGGTTTAAATCTTCACCACTGTTTCATGATTATAATGTAAATTGTACATAACAAAGACACATTTCATTTAAAACCCAAAATACAGAAAAGAACAAGGATGGTGGTCTTTCTATGCTACTACTCCCAATACAGGACTTTATTTCAATAACTTTATTCTGTAAAACATACTTTATCTGCTCTTTCTTGCTTAGAAGATGTTTTCTACCAAGTCCCACCGTCATCAGCAATGTACCTTAAATCTATCTGTACTCTGGAGACATCCTCCTACACTGCCAAGCTTCTCCAAAACCAATTGCACTTGTCTCCATTCGAGGAAATATTTGAATTCATCCCAAACTATTTGGCACATCTCTTTAAAGATTATATTGCTGAACACTGAAGCTTTACTTCATTCTAAAGTTTCATGGTTCACGTAAAGTTTGATCTCTTTTTCAACACTGATGTAGTTTTAGAAAACTGTTTAGTTTTCTGCCTCTGTCTTTTTTGACATTGTTCTGTAAGTGCTGTCTTGTTAAGAATAATGTTTCTTCTGTCATGGGTATTCCGCTATCGTTTCTCCATCTCCAAATACGTTTTTTCCATATCCACATGTCAATCAGTAGCTTGCCTTAGACTAGTAAATGATAGTCACTGTAACTCAAATTAAAGATAAAGGGTTTTATGCTGAAACTACTGAGAGAGTATCCAGGGTTTCACAGGAAAAAACACAACTCCACAGCTGGATCTCCACCACTGCTCATGTCATTCACATGAAATAAATTTGTTGTGTATCCTACAGCAAAGCTCCAGAGAAACAACTGCCCAATTCTGACATGTACTCTACTGAGATGAGTGCTTTGTGAAGGTACAGAACAATGACCCAAAAAACAGGGCAGCAATATCTGCTCGTAGTGACTGTATGCACAGTGACTATAGTGCCAGCTATAACTGGCATATATAACTGTATCATCTCTAGGCACAAAGCGAAGAATGGAAACAAAGTCCATTGAAGACGGTGACTGCTGACCCCACAGAATCACAGAATGTTTAAGGTTGGAAGGAACCACTGAAGGTCATCTAGTGCAAGCCCCTGGCTCAAGCAAGGTTCCCTAGAGAAAGTTACTCAGGACTGTGTCCAGATGGCTTTTGAATATCTCCAGGGAAGGAGACTCCACAGCCTCTCTGGGCAACCTGTTCAAGTACTTGGTCACTCTCAGAGTGGAGAAGTTCCTTCCCATGTTCAGGTGGAAATTCCTGTGCATCAGTTTCTACCTGTTGCTTCTTGTCCCATTGCTTGGCACCACTAAGAAAAGCCTGGCTCCATCCTCTTGAGAGCATCCTTTCAGATACCTATAGACGTCAATAAGATCCCATCTCAGTCTTGCCTCATTTAGTTTTGTATCCAGATTAAGGTGTAGTAAATGTCTGCCTCACAAATGGTCTGTGACCAGACTTGGAGATTTTCGGCATCTTTACTATATTAGCAACTTCTATAATAGCCTATCATACATTTCCAGTGTGTGTCTGTGCATGTATATTTATTTAAAAATGTGTACATATGTATACATACGCTGTTCTCATTATCCTTTATTTGGGTTTAGCAGCCGGTCACCAGTGGTGTTCCCCAGGGATCAGTGCTGGGACCAGTCCTGTTTAACATCTTTATTGATGATTTAGATGAGGGGATTGAGTCCATCATCAGCAAATTTGCAGATGACACCAAGTTGGGAGGGAGTGTCGATCTGCCGGAAGGCAGGAGGGCTCTGCGGAGGGATCTGGATAGACTGGAGAGATGGGCTGACTCCAATGGGATGAAGTTCAACAAGGCCAAGTGCCGGGTCCTGCACTTTGGCCACAACAACCCCCTGCAGCGCTACAGGCTGGGCACAGAGTGGCTGGAGAGCAGCCAGGCAGAAAGGGACCTGGGGGTGCTGATCGACAGGAGGCTGAACATGAACCAGCAGTGTGCCCAGGTGGCCAAGAAGGCCAATGGCATCCTGGCCTGCATCAAGAACAGCGTGGCCAGCAGGAGCAGGGAAGTGATCCTTCCCCTGTACTCTGCATTGGTGAGGCCACACCTTGAGTATTGTGTTCAGCTCTGGGCCCCTCAGTTGAGGAAGGATATTGAGGTGCTGGAGCGGGTCCAGAGAAGAGCAGCGAGGCTGGGGAAGGGACTTGAGCACAAGTCCTATGAGGAGAGGCTGAGGGAGTGGGGTTGTTTAGTCTGGAGAAGAGAAGGCTCAGGGGTGACCTCATCACTCTCTTCAACTACCTGAAGGGAGGTTATAGCCAGGTGGGGGTTGGTCTCTTCTCCCAGGCAACCAACACTAGGACAAGGGGACATGGGCTCAAGCTCTGCCAGGGGAGGTTTAGGTTAGATGTTAGGAAGAAATTCTTTATGGAGAGGGTAATCAGGCACTGGAACAGCCTACCCAGAGAGGTGGTGGATTCACCATCCCTGGAGGTTTTTAAGCAGAGATTGGATGTGGCCCTTAGTGCCATGATATAGTAATTGGAAGTTGGATCAGGGGTTGGACTTGATGATCTTGGAGGTCTTTTCCAACCCAATCTATTCTATGATTCTATGATTCTATGATTCTATGATTCTATGTTTTCCATTCTCACTCCTTCCTGTTTGTTATCTCATTTATAAAATGCTTATTTCTTCCTCTACTTATAAAGCTTATTTACATGTAGAATCCTTCTCATTTCTCACACATATTTTCAGTCTTTTCTCGGGACCCACAGATACCACAATTTTGGTTTGCTGTGAAAGAAATAATCATATAATGATTGCGGTTCCTGTCTATATACTTTGATAAATGTGAGCATACACAGAAACTATACTAAATCAACTTTATTTCTCAGCTCTAAAGATACGTCACTTGTATCTTTAGACAATACATTCTTATGACCATTATGCTCTCAGAAATGGTTTTACTGTGCTTAGCATGACGAGACCTTCATCCTAAGAGCAAGTTCTTGGTGGTTTTGTGTTGCAAAAATCTTGTATACTGGTTTAAATACCAGTAGTTTAACAGCTAGTTTAACAACCTTTTTCCCCAAAATGGAACAAACCGTCTTGAGTTGTTCAAAACCCCTGGAAGCTCTTGTTTTGAGTTTACTGCTTGGATTAAACTAAATCTAAACTAAATCTGGCTTCAGGCATCAAGTTCAAACATTTGAGCAGTTGATCTGATTAAATAAGTGTTCTGTTTACAGCAGCCCAAAGCAAAAATAGTGTATCTATAAGTTTTGAAACAATTTTTCTGCTAGGACATAGGTTTCAAATGATATTCTGAAGTGGACTTCTGCCATCCTATGTGACTTTCAAGAGGCAGCAAAACTGCTGAAGAAAAGCAGAGGACAGAGACATCAAATGTCATCTGAGTATAATCAAGAAAAATTCAAAATGCAAGAACATGGATTTTGATCTCTAATACATCAGAACAAGTAATAAATTAACATATAATAAAAAGCCAATAGCCTTTCTTTCATGTAAATGTTAATTGTTTTAATTGAAGACTCAATTCAGCAATATCTGCTAAAGAAACAGGTTTTGGGAATATAAAATCAACAAGTTTTCATACATTTTGCTCATTATGGAGGTTGTTTGGCTTCTGCATTTGTTGTTGCTATGATCTGTAATTTGAAGAGTTTTTCAATCTCT
>NW_020955436.1:705480-714507 GCF_003031625.1 Empidonax traillii | reverse complement strand
AGAAGACATTTATGCCAGCTGTATTCAGTTGTATTGTACTTGAACGTAAAATACTTGCTTGGTTTCAAGTTTTAAAATAATCTACAGCTGAAAGGCTTCACTTTTACCTTAGATATTGAAACTGAATATATAGTGATAATGAAACTAATAAACTATTGTTATGACACACACTCTTCCACTGGTCTTTTTGTGCTCTGTACATCCCTGTTTCATAACTGGTAAGAAGACTAATTTTTCTACATCTTCTCTTGGAAAAATGTTACTCAGGATCCATTATCTCATTTATCTGAGATAACCTCACCCAAATTTGGGTCACTCTCTAGCTTCCACTGACCAGGGACTTACTTCAGATGTCTAAACACAGGTATTCAAGATGCTCTAGGCAGTGCAAGGCATCTCCTTATGTGTGTCTACTTACATGCTAAGTACTCTAGTATACCTGATACATTTATACATGGCTGACATACACAATACTGGACACAGAGGAAATCTGTGTCCTTCTGGAGCAGAAGCTGAAGTCTAATGGAATATTTCTGTATGGGATTTCCATAAAACTTTAATTATAACACCAAAACACTCTCCTATCTTACTGCCTCTTTACCCTTAAACTTTTCTTTCCATATTGAAATGAAATGCCTGATTCAACTCTATTTCTGTAATGTTGTATTGAGTCTGGCTCTGAGTTCATTTCCCCACAGCAGCCCTCACAGCGTTGTGCTTTGCATTGGTGGATAGAAAGGTGTTTTGGCTGCTGCTGAGCAGACAGCATCAAAGCTGTCTCTCTAAATCCCCCTCCTCATCAGTAATCTTGGGATGGGCAAGATCTTGAGAGGAGACACAAAGGTGAAGAATGGACTGAGAGTAGCTCTGAAGAAAAGGACTCGTGCGTGTTGGTGGATGAGAAGCTTTACATGCCCTGTCAGTGTGCACTTCCAGCCCAGAAAGCCAACTGTATCATAGGCTGCATCAAAAGCAATGTGGCCAGCAGGTCAAGGGAGGTGATTCTCCCCATTTACTCCACTCTCTGCATTCAGTTCCAAGCCCCCAACATAAGAAGGATGTGAACCACTTGAATCTAGTCCAAGAGAGGGCAAGGGAGATGACTGGAGGGATTTTCAAAAGGGTTTGTAGTGATAGAACAAAGGGAAATGGCTTTAAACTGATAGAAGGCAGGTTTAGAGTAGATATTAGGAAGAAATTGTTTACTGTGGGGGTGATGGGGCACTGGAACAGGTTGACCAGAGAAGCTGTGGATGCCCCCTCCCTACAAGTGTTCAAGGCCAGGTTGGATGGGGCTTTGAGCCACCTGGTCTAGTGGATGGAAGGCATCCCTGCCGACAACAGGATGGCTGGAACTATGTTGTCTTTAAGGTTCCTTTCAACCCAACCACTCTGTGATTTATGACACAGCCAGGACTGCTGACCCAAACTGACCAAAGGGATATTCCACACCACATCATGTTTGCTCAGCAACAAAAGCTAAGGGAAAGCAGAGGAGAAGGACATTCATTAGTTAATATGACATTTGTCTTCCAGAGAAACCTCTATGTGTACTGAAGCCCTGCTTCCCATATGACTGGACATCACATGCTGATGGGAAGTAGAGAATAAATATTTTGCTTTACTTTGCTTCCACACATGGCCTTCCTTTTGCTTTATTAAACTGTCTTCATCTTTACCCATGAGTTTTTTCCATCTTACTTTCTCAACACCCTGTACTGATGAAGAGGGGAGTGACAGAGAAGCTTGGTGGGTACTTGACATCCAGCCAAGGTCAACCCACCACAAATGCCTTTACATCAAGGGCTTCATCCCTCAGAAGAAAATTTTCATGCTGCACATATTGTTGCTTTAAGTGTGTCCTATAATAATAATGATGTGTTTAGAGAAAGGATTTTGTTTAATAATGATTACTTATAAGAAAAGCACTTCCAATAAAAGATGCAATTAATGTAAAACTGGAAAAAATACTTACCTTTATGCCCTGCCTACCAGGAATGCCTGGGTAGCCTGGTTCACCTGGAGCACCTGGTACTCCTAGTTCTCCCTGAGTAATACAATAGCTCTGTGTCAGTGATGTGCTGTGTGTAAAAAAATACATTGCATGTTTTCTCAAGGTCACATGATACACTTTGGCTATGATATTTCAAAATTTTATAACTGAAGATGATTGAAACGTCTGGACAATTTGTGAAGGGACGTTGAATACAGAGAAGCCACAAAAGAGATTCCTAATTCTTAAGCTCAGTTTTCCACTATCTCTTTTTATTAATTGTCTTTTAATACACTTGATGTTTCACAATTACACAAAAATTACACTATCTGAAGTAATAGTAATGTTTGCAAGTTTGAACTTAATGAGCACCTGAGTTACATTGCCTAAAATCCAGCATAAAATTAGTAAGAATAAGTAATCAAACGGATTCTGACGCAATTTGATGTTAACAACTGTTTTACTGTGAAACAAACCACCTTGTACAAAAATAAATAAATAAAACCCTTCTTTAGCTAGAATACTTCCAGATTCATATTTACCTTGGCTCCTGACGATCCTGGTTTCCCCTGAATTCCCGGTTCACCTTTATCACCCTATGATAACAATTATGTAAGAGTGTGGCTGATATCATTATGCTTTGTCACATGTGCTATGACCAGCAAACATAGACACTGTTGAGAAACTGACTTAAAAACAGGCACTGTTAGTGACTGAAAGGCTAAAGTTCAGGCTTATGGGAAGCCTGAAGGTGTAACTTCCTTTCAGGAAAGGTAAGATACTGATGACAAAACATGATCTGCCAGTCTCTGCTCACTGGTCCTGTCCCTACCTGCCTCATTTCCCTTCCCCAATCACTCCATGTTTGTGCATACTGACATCACATTTCCATCATCTTATTTAATAAAATCCTCAGAATCCTAAGATCAGTTCAAGTCAAAATATTTATTTATGTTCTGGTTTTTATTGTAGCCTATGGAATTAGAGACATATTCAGCTTGAGAATTTTCATTAAAATCTAATAATTATTGACTACTTCACGATGCCCTTATGTAAGAATGAGCTTATTAAGAATGATTCTCTAAGAATCAGCTTCTACTCTGAATGAGATTTAAAAAAAAAGCATTTTTCACCAAAAAAAAGCGCTATTTAATTTTTAGTAATTTCATAGGCATTCAGTTTTCTAGACAATAGGAAACACTGATCACTGGAAAAAATGCTACATTCAGTATACAATTTTAAATAAATGCATACTTCTGGATATAAAATAATGTATGGGTGGAAATGGATCTAAATGTAAATAAATCCTTTTGGAAATAGATTCTATATTCCTAAATATTCTCCAGGACACACAGTTCAGTGTTTATTGACCAAAACTCATCTTGGATTAAATTAAAAGGTTACACTAAGCAATCCGAATTTATAGTATCTATTTTAACTTCTGAGAGCATGGGTCATATAAGTTCTTGCTCTTGCTGCAGTACAATCAATAGTTACATCTGAAATAAATTTGGCTCCTTGGGTGGAAAAAACAGCACGTAATGTTATTTAACACAATTAAAATATAAATAAATGTAACATGGGAAGAATGTTCAGATATATACTGAGAATTATCTGGCTCCTAGCATTGCAGAACATTTTCCAGATCTGCAAAGCTGAAACAGTCTCATGGCCATTTCTGCAATTGTTCCAAACCTCATGGGATGACAGGTACCATTCACTGAGTTATATTAACCTCTCTTGAGACTGAAGCACCATAGAAAGTAATACAGGAAAATCATACAGCTACTCATCAGTGTTCAGTACACCAAAAAATTAGCTGCAAAATCTATAAAGCAGTCATTTATCCAAGTCACATTAACACAAACACTTACCTTAGGCCCAGGAGCTCCAGGTAGACCAAGTGAACCTTCTGGTCCCATCAAACCCTATTTATTTATGAAAAAGGCAGAAACATCTCTGTATTAAACTAGAGGAATAATGGTTTCAGTACAGTATTTGTAGTATCATTATTCTATTTCCATAATGAAATAAACAGGAAATACAATATCTTTCATCATATTACTATACAGGCTATAGTTCTGATACAGTATAGTGAATTATTTAGACCTTCTATGGTCTAATGAAGAGCTACAGTGCAATGAAAAAACCCATACAGAAAAAAAGAACAGTGCTGTCACAGAACATTCCTGAGAGAAAAAATTCTGCAACTCAAAACATTGTCAGTAATACATCCCTTAGCTCTAACTGAAAGTGGCACAAAAGCTTCTTGGTTTCCACTTAGTGTTTCCAAAATCAGTAATACTATATATGGCATTTCATAGTTCTCTTTCTTCTTTCTGACCATGCGTCCCTCAAAGATTGCCAGGCCTTGACTCCTTTTGCAAGCTTTGTGGAGATTTATCGGGGGTCACACCTTTGCATCTTCTGCAGAATCTTCAGGGTTGAACTGTTCATTCAAGAACCCAATAGCTTCTGCCATTTCATATCATGACACTTCATCACAGGTACAGTCAGAGCACCACTAAGACATTCCCTTGGACTCCTCAAATGGGATCATGTTGACAAGAGCATGTTTAGCTGTCTTTGTTCCATACATAAAAAAAGAGCTAAGGAGTGTTAAATCATCAGAGGGCTGATGCTCTTAATTTCTGTTTAAAGCTAGTCTCAAGATGCATGAATCAATAAAAACAATATATTATCATTGTTTTATTTGGAATTGCATAAATACTCTGAAAGAAAATACACTATAAGAGTGTACCTAAGACACAGCATAAAATAAAAGCATAGTAATACAAAAAGTCGAACAATTAAATAAGGCCTGGAAATCTAACTTGTCAGAGATTAAATTTTATCAATTATTCAAATTGATAATATTTTCAAAACCCACTGTTACTACTGTTATTTAATCTTTGTTTTCATATAAATCCAAACAATCACCTTCCATTTACTATTAAATGTTAGGAACAATTCACTCCCATGACATTATCTCTTTCCAAGGTTACATGGAATTGAAACCATGTAATTTGTTAGACAGATTATAATTCAGCTTTGCAAAAAACAAACAAACAAAATTTCTTTATTTGTTAAAACTAAAAGGGTGTCTGCAAAAAGAAGAGAAAATTCAGAATATCTGGAACAAGAAGTTACTGTCTGTAGTTGGGTTTTTCAGGATTTCATCAGTTTTCTGGCATTTCACCTGTGCTTTACTATTAACCACAGATTAACACAGATTAACCATGGATTAATTCAGGGTTTCTTTGCTGCTGTATGGTAAGAAAGTACTGGTCACCAAAAGTTTCCATCAGTAAATACAGCAACTTATTCTTTAGGCCAGAGGTCTGTGAATACAAATAAACTGTATCAAGCACAAGAATAAAACTTGAGTAACTTTGCTGCCAATGTTCCTTGGTCTAAAACTTTTCCTGCTCAGTCAACTGCACATGAAAAACCTATTAAACTTCAATTTTTCTAAATTAACTAATATCATACATTGAATAATTTCTAAACTTTCTTGAACTTTCCTGATGCTTGTTCTTACTTACACAGAAAATCAGTCTTCTTATCGAAGAATGTGCAGCTAGTGTAATCTATTACTTGGTAAACAAAGGTTTACTACACCCTACCCCATTTCTTTCACAATTTTGGAATAGAATTACCAGTTCTTCTCCAAATGGATTAAAGTTTCTGAGGACAGCTTACACTCATAACCTAAGAGATTGTGTATTCCCATTAACCATTTGCTTATGGACTACATCAAGCACCAACTTTGTTACAAAAAGACTAACAAAATATTCTTTTGGTTTTGTAACCTAACCTTGATTACATAAATGCTGTCTTAATTCACTTGCACATAAGGTCTACTTCTTCAGTTCTTCTCTTTTTATTGACATAGAAAAATAAGTTTTTATTAATTTTCATTTCACTGTAAGGTTTAATTCAGTTTGGCTCTTTGAAATCAAATTTCATATTATCTATTGACCTCCTTACTTGTGAAATACAGCACTCTTCATTGTGTGATCTTTTTTGCATTCCTTGAGGACTACCTTCCTTTCCCAAAAAGCATTGTGAAATTCCAATTTTCATCTCCTCATATTTCTGTTCTGTTCTCATTACTAACACATTAATCAGTAGAGAAAAGCAAGCACAAGTTCATGGAGGTATTTCTGACTAGGATTTCTGGCTCCTTTCACATTGCCTGTGTTTCAAGTCATTGACACATTGAGAATCTACCATCTACCACTAGATCACTTCTAGTTGACACCCACATCAGTCCCTGAAGCAGCGTATGGTCATCAAAAATGCGCCTCATGCATTTTATCTTATGTAAAGTGGAAATACTATATGTAAAGAATAGCTTTTTTTAATTAACGAATCAGCTATGTGTATATATCCACACTGACATGCAAACATATACTAGAGAAGGCAAATCAGAAAATATTTTTAGTATAACCAAAGGTCAAGCATACATCTGCAGGAAAGGTAGAAATAAAACCCAATTGTCCTGGTTTCCTAGGACACGGAAATACGGAACTAGGCCACATTTAACTTACTTAATTAAAAAAAAAAAATAGGAAGACAACTACATGAAATCAGAATGCTGCAAGAAGAAAACTTTCAGTTGCAATATGAGAAAAGCTTGAGAACATAATCTGGAAACTATTAAAATTAAAAGAGGAGAGTGTGTCCTGAATAAAACTGAAGAACAATTCAAGGACATAAAATGAAGCATTACTCCCCCATTTTCCAGAGCTAGCACTATTTATATCATGGGTAAATTAATAAATTGCTGGTGTTGGCAATGTAGTAGGGATAGTTATTTCTGAAGAAGAACTTGTTACTGAATAATTTTCCCAAGGTATTAATAGACCATCCACAAGCTTTCCATCTGTTTTTTCTGGAATAAACATATTAAATGTGACTAATACAAGGAAAATCCCACTATCTTTTCTGGTTGAAATTCCCTAATGCCGTGTAACATATTCAAATATTCCATGCATCAATCTCCTATTTAATTTATCAGGTGACAAAAAGTACATTAAGTGACTTGACAGGAAACAGGAATAAATTTTTTTCGAGTGTAACAAGAACTAAATGTTATTTATCTAAATAAAATTCGAAGAAAACATGGTAGATGAGTTAAATAAGCATGTACACTTTATAATCCCACACGGTTTATTACAGCTGATGATACAGCCTTCCCTCTGGCATTTTGTTCAACTTTGGTCCAAAAAATTGGAGAAAAAATTTCCTCCAATAGACAATAAAAGTATTTTCACTGAACTGCTTTGTTGGCTTTCTGAGAAACTGAAGTTTCTTCTGTTTGAACTGGGCATTGACAAGCCCTTACACGCACAACGTATAATGAATCTCAAGATAAGGCAGTAAGTAAAAAAATCAAGTGACCTTTTGATTATTGTCATATATTACAACATTTATAAATGCCATTCAGCTGCAAAGCAAGAAATGTTATCTATTTTTTCCCGTGACGAGTGATACTAATTCTGTAGACTGAATACAACTGTATAAAATCTCTTGCACTACCATATGGCTCAATATCCTAAGAAAAAACCCAAATTTTTAGAAGGTTAAAGCTTTTTGTAATGTAGTGGTCCCTTGTCCATAGACATAATAGCATCAGTCGTTGTTCTCTACAATTTGCTCGAGGTTGAATATAGGCCAAAACTTAGATTATTTACCTAATCAAAAAGTTGTAGTAAACAGCTTATTTATTATGCTAAACCATGTATCTCCCAGGAAACTCAGAACCACTTTAGTCAGGAAAGAAGATAAAATGTCTCCAGCATAAAAGGCAAACTGCAAAAAGACATGTTAACAGTGAGGATGATTAGTAATGGAACTAAATAAACATGGTTTCCTCAATAGAAGAGATCATTATTTTTTAAAGGCAGCATTAGGAAAGACCTGCCTGTAACTAGTATTAAGTAGCTGTCCCTTTTGCCTTTAAAATTTTCATTTTTAAAGTCTTTATATACTTTCACCAACTTTCAGAACAATTATTTTGTTACTGTGATTTCTAAAGGACTATAAAGAACACAGAAATCACCCTACTCAGACAGTAACAAAGATGTGGTAACCCAACTGCCCAAGAAAGAACAAACTATTTTCAGTTTCCCTCATTCAAAACAGAAATTTCTCTTTAAGCAGTTTGGGAATTCAGTGATCTCAGTTATTCTCACAGTCTGTCAAAAGAGCACTATCACAAAAGCATCTTGAAATTCATCTCCAGAAATCCATTACACAGAATGGCAATATTTAAGTCAGTATTAACTTTCAAAATAAATT
Organism: Empidonax traillii; assembly: GCF_003031625.1. Classification (NCBI taxonomy): domain Eukaryota; kingdom Metazoa; phylum Chordata; class Aves; order Passeriformes; family Tyrannidae; genus Empidonax; species Empidonax traillii. Next base: position 706,208 of record NW_020955436.1, on the reverse strand, counting down.
TACTTCAGTACTTTCAAAGTCACTTCTAATTGATTCAGAGGCTCAGTTCAGACTAATCTATTGCTGTATTTATCAAATGTGCAGTCAAGAAATCATAAATTTTAAATAAAAATGGGTATGTAATACTTGTGGAAAAAGTCAAAGATTAGACTTAGTCTGATCATATTCTGCAACCTGAAAATGCAAGGATGCTCCTGTATTTTCCATTGCTTGCTTGTTTATGATAAGGAGAGAATGACAACATCAGAATTATTTGTCCCTAATAACAAATTTTTGCAAACTTACAGTATCTCCGGGTGACCCTTTTGCTCCTGGTTGACCTGGCGGTCCAATTTCACCCTGTTTTTTATAAAAGGAGAAGAATTCTGTAATTAATGTATGTACACAACAAATTTCTCAGATATTCTTTAATTATGCAGGTTTAGTTAGCTAAGATTATTTCTCAAAGTATTATGAAATTAGTTTTGTTACTTTTTAAAATACTCATTCCCTCTGGAATAGATAAAATAAAATCTAATGATTTTTGAACATGCCACAAAGAAATTGTACTTGATGTCATAAATCCCCACTATGAAAACTCTCCTCTGAGCACAGATTGAACCCTTATTTTGGAATGGATGTATATATATATGTGCAGGTTTTTACTGTGTTATAAACAATTAATAATACCTTTTGTCCTTTGACTCCTTGATTTCCAGGGATTCCAGGAATTCCCTGAGGAAAAAAAA
>NW_020955436.1:537771-703830 GCF_003031625.1 Empidonax traillii | reverse complement strand
GAGATACACTAGCTTCCACCTCCATAAATACCTGAAGATCTCTGCCATTTCCTCAGTATCAGTGATTTTTCAGCTCTGCAGTATGTCTCACATTTTCCTTACAGCGACCATTTAAGTGAACATAATTCAGCTTTAAAACAAAACTCTGTGTATGCTTCAAACTGAAGTCTACATTCAGTTAGTCTATTTTTTTCTCTCAGGTAAAATGATTAAAATTTGTTGGAGAGATGCTGTTCTTACTTGTACCATCATTAACCTGCGTCAAGAATTTTGTTTAAAGACATTGCATTTTAATCTAATATTGAAAAAAATATGCTGCAGTGAAGACAGGAGGACTGTTACAGACACCACCAAAACAAATGCATTCTATGGGAAAAAAATAACATGAATGTAACAACTGATAGTTTCCATATGGATTACATCTGTGCAAAAGATAGTTCCATACTTTTGCAGTTTACACTCACTTCTAGTTAGTAATGACCCCACCAAGCAGAAACAGTTCATTGGTCAATGGCACATGAGTTAACAATGACAACTTCAGCATTTTACAGGCCATCAAAATTCCAGTGTACCTATCACTAAAAAAAGAGATCAAATAATGTAATAAAAAGACTTGAAAACAATGCCTCGTTCTGAGACTTTTACTCACATTATGTAACATAACTCTTCTTGCTTAACTTTTGTCCAAAACCCTCCTATAGATCTTTTGCACAAATAGAGAGATGGGAAATAGGGCATATTTGTCACCACATTTAGGAACTTCCAGACCCGCCCACGAGTTCGCAGTATAATTATTTAATATAACATTTAATAATTTAATTATTTATTTCTGTAACTGTAAAATATAAACCCAAATTATGATATCTGTACCTGTAATACAAAATAGAATATCAAATATGCTGAAAAAAACTCCCTCTAGGTAGCAACCTTCTCGACCTAAACAGATGTACCAAAGCTTTCCGCGTTTACATCTCTATGCAATTTGGAGGGCTGAGAGAGGACAGTTCCACATACTTATCCAACACAGCAAATGATTTACCACTATATAAGCATGCCTAGAAGGAGAAACACAATGTCCTGCTGAGCTATGTTGATCTTTCTTGGTTAAAATAAATTGCTGGTACAAGACATTTAACTTTATATCAGTAACAAAGAAAGATAAAACTCAAAGAAAAATGATTGTAAAACGAAGTCATATTGACTTCCTTTTCCCCTTCCTTTTTTCCCTTTTGATTGAGTCTGCACTACTGAAGTATACAGAACTTAGGCTCTTATTTCAGTGAGAGCTGATCCAAACCCCTAAAATTCTCTTATGGTTCATTGACATTCACTCAGCTAAGAATGAATCTATCGCTTATGCAGATGTGATTCCCACAGTACGTGTGGTGATTTTCAGTTACTCTCCACATGTCAGTTGGCACAAAAAGAGGAGAATGAAGTGGCTAATTTGGTCTAAAGAATGATATTTCCCAGAAGAATTATTTCTGTGTAGCTTGCATGGTTCAGTAATTATAAAGACTAATTTCTACAGGATCAGCTCCAGAATGCCTAAAAAAAATTAAATTTGGGTTCCTTCTCACGATCTGTCTCAATCTATTACTTTCTTTTATATGGATAATCTCTGGTTATGCCAATTAGAATTATCTGCACTTTCTCAGAAGACAAGGTTAAAAAGGAGTTTAGATATTATAAGTTTCTTCCCTAACTTCCAGGTCAAAAGTCAAATCAAGCTTTGGAAACGTATCTTGTTACTAAACAGAGATTTCATATGCAGTACAAATCCTCACAATCTGTGCATTTTTTCAGTCCACCATGAGTAATGAGGCACTTTTAATAGGAAGTTATGTTTAATAGGGTGACATAACATCAACTGTTAAAGAAATCTTATTTTAATTATGAACAAAATGTATTTTTATTTTAAAGTATTCTGCAAAGCAACCACTTTTACTCCATTTGCAAGATAAAAATCTTTTTTTTTTTTTGAAGACTATATTGCAACTAAAATTATCACAAACGCATGTGTTTAATCAAAACTTAATATGAAACACATTAATCATGCAATTTTTCTGCCACTAAGGGAAAAACAATGTTTGGAACGGCTACAAATGGGAAAACTGCCACTCACTGGGAGTAACAGAATCAATGGTATGGAATAATTCATGATTCACTGGCCTACAGTGCCTTTGGGGATGTCCTTTGCAAAGCTATCAAGCAACATTTTGTTCATATGAAATAAGAAAAGGAGTTGTAATTCAAAATTTTCTTTTCCTTTTCTTTCCAGAAAACAAATGTTAAATAGTTTGTACTTATTATATATGCAGCTATAATACCAATAAAATGTAACATTACATTTCTAGCCAGAATAGCTAAAAACCAAAGCATCTACTGTGCTGCAGTGATTTCCGTCTTTATATGAGTTGGATTATCTTTATACTTCCAAATCAAGAAATCTGCTCCCCTTTTACTTTTACATCAAACTTCATTTAACACATCCAGTGCTTCTTCATATTTAAAAATTAAGCTAATCATAAGCACTGCCTTAGTTCTTTCAGCATCATGAATCTAACTTTGTCAGTTACCTTTAATACATTCAAATGTCTTCCTCCTGTATCTTAAATTTCTCCTTAAATGGGAAGTCTTCTCTTACACCAAAAAAGCCTGTAATACTATTCATTATGTTCACCTTAATCAGCAAGTGCTATAATCACATGAAATTTAAAGCCAGCAAGAGATCTAATTCCTTGGTTTAAAACCATGTATTTAAAATCATCTAAAGATTCTCAGTTGCAGTTTTATCACATGCTGCTGAGTTTCTGCCGGAAAACTAATGTGATCATGTATTAATCTGGCAGCTAACTAAGATTTTTTATTTATTGAGACACTGCTGTCCTTACCCTTTATTCACTGTGTTATCCCTGTGTACCTAGAAGCCTGTCAGCTTTCTAAGCTCTGGTTACAGACCTGGGGAGGCTTTGCAGGGTACCCCCAGGACCTAAAGAGACATTTAAATGCCATGTAGATAACTGAAATTATATCTAGTGTCACTGAAGGTGCTGTGGGATAGCATATCTACCCTTCGAAAAGATGTCACTTTGCTCTTTTAAAAACTGAGCATGTCAGATGCTGCAGCTGCCCTCATACAACTCCAATGGCTCTTGGTGCCAATCCCTAGGAAACCAAGTCCCACAAACCTTTATGTCTACTTGTCTGTCTCAAACTTCATTGCAGAATGAATCTCATCTTGGTATAAAACTCAATCCATGGATGCAGTCTTTCTCAGCTGTAGAGTCTTCCTCAGCTGAAGTCCCCCACACCACTAGGACTTCAGAACAGCCAAAAGTATGGATTTGTTCCTACTGTGATGATGAGCCTCAATTACGACACTTATAAAATTTTGTATAAATATTCTATTTTACCCCAGCTTTAGCAACTTAAATAAATCTTCCATTCTTTGACAATATCTGACAGATAGAATGGATTTAACTCTAAAAGGAACATGGTTTCACAATCCTTGGAAAAATTTTCTTGTAGCTTTCTTTAATCATGAGGTGTCTCTTTTTGTTTTGGATTATATTAAACAGCTGGATTTGCTTCCATGCAGCCTCACAAAAAATCCATTTAGGAAATTGCCTGAAGTTTTATATGCAGATCAACTAGGGGTAAGCATTTTTACTTAAGAAACCAGTTACGTTTTTCAAAATACTTCCCTCTTTTTCTAGCTAGTATAATGGATTATTTGCATCCCCCTCCATGTTTAATTTTATGCTTGCAAAGAGCAGAAGGAAGCACACACAAAAACTTTTTCCAGAACAAAACAGAACCTATTTTACTCCTAAAATTAGTATTTATTAGCTTATTCTATTCTTCATTTTCTGCTACTGCCCTTAACATTCCCCATCTCTTCAGTGCCTCGTAGGACAGTATGTCCTACTATGGAAAGTAGGAGTTTCTAGGCTACAGGTAACATATCCATAATCATAAAATTCTATCACTGGAAAATGCAAAATTATAGAGTATTTCCAAAAGCTCTTCTGATCAAACTGGTTTCAATTCGCCAAGCAGATGTAGAGAACATTAGTTTAACTACCTTTATTATCATATTTTCTTCTGATAAAAAGATGACTCTTTTAGTGTATATGCATTCTCTGAATCATGTTTCAATCTAATGGTTCCTCCCCCTCTGGAAAATCTGCAACTCTGCTTCTGGGAAGACACTAAAGAGCATTACATGAACTATAGCAACAGAAGGAAATTCACAAATGACACCTATCTATTCATATGTTCTTTAAACACCTGAAAAATACAACTGTTTATGTATTACTGATCCTTACTTGAAAAAGCACACTTGATGATACGTGAAAGTTTTACTGGAAGCATGCAAAAAAGTAAAAGTGTAGCCATAATTTAGATGAAATTACAATAGTCAAAATACTTCATAAAAGATTACAGCAAATCCTTGATAATCTTAATGGAATGAAAGACACAAAGCAAATTTGGATAACGTATAAAACCTTACTACTGGGCAAACTAGCAAAATATATGGAAAACAAATTCAGTGAAGCCCCATCTGCTACTAATGAGTAGTTGGAATTGAAGACCAAAAAAAAAAAAAAAAGGCTAAATACAAAGAAGCATTCCTACAGACATAATTACTATCCACCAGACTAGCATAGACCCTTTAAATTAAATTTGGGAAAGGAAAAAGCATTACCAAGACATCTGCAGTTATAAGACCAGAGTTTTCAAACATTGGCAAATCAGTTATTAGAAACAGAACACACATGCTGAATGTGGAACAGTGACCCCTATTGCACTGCCCACAACACAGACCTTGGACAACTGCAATTTGAAAGCTGGAAATACTAATAGAAAATGAAAACGGCATATATATTTTCACATACTGAAATTGGTGTCACTGTTTCTTGTAAGCAATCTACAGTATAATTTGAGTATCAGACCTGTCAAATCTTTGTGGATCCAAAGATAGGCAGACAAAATCAGAGCTCCCAGGCCTGCAGGTGATGATGCTACGATGCCCTCCTGCTGCCTATCATGCTGGCATCAGCCTTAGAGACTGTGAAAACCAACATTCAATCTGTCTAAAAAGCTTACAGACTTCCAAAAGCTGATGAACTGACCCACGTTTGACACTCACTTGTAAACACACTGATACTCAAGCAGTTACATGCCTTCAAAATGCTTTAAAATTTCTCTTTAAATTATGGAGAAAAATTTATGACACCATTTGAGCACCTTTCACACACAAGAAAGGGCAGGCTGAGGATAGTAGAAGCTTCTCAAAGGACAGTAATTGCACCCGACACGAAACCAACAAGTTCTGTTCACACAGGTCACAAGGATGCAGAAGGACAGAATTTTCAGCTATATCCCTTTCCCATAGTAAGGAACCACTCACTTAAATTACAGTGAGTAAGTTTAACAACAAATCATGCTTTTTTTTTTTTTTCCCCTTATATGTTGCACACTGTGAAATTGGTCACAAGATGCAGCAAAAGAAAACTGTAAAACTGTGTTCCAAAAAGGACAGTAAAATTCCTAGAGAATTGGTCCATTGCTAGCTATTAAACTGGATGGGTCAGCATGTACTTTTGGCTAAGGAAGTCCCAAAAGAGCTGGCAGTAAATAACAGGTGAAAAAAATATAATTTTCTACACACTTCTGTCCATTCTCAGAGAAAAGGTTCTGTGATAATTCCTTTAGTCTGAGTCTGTTTGCAGTCCTTACCTGTTTAAGAAATAGCTAAGAAAAGTTGGAGCAGAGACTGGGACCACACCCTTCAGAGCACAAAGAAAGAAAATCACACCTTGGCTCACACAGCAATCACTAAGACTAAATTTAATCACTAAAACCAATTACTACAGCAAACACTAATTTACACAGTAAGAACCAAAGTTTGCATCTTAAATAGTTTAAAAATATTAGCAGAAACATTAGTTAAACCTTAAAATTGATTGTATTGTAAATTAATACAATAATTTAAATTGTATTTAAATTCACTATGATCAAAGATTGTTTAGGTTTTTGTTTTGTTATGGATGAGAAGCCAGACTGTATTCTGACAAGACTTTCTACAGCTTCAATTCACAGTATTTCAATATATAAGGATTAAAATAATAAAAACACCCACTCTATGGAATTTCCTTAAATTTTCTAGCACTATATTTACTTGATTGCCTGAGACTTGAGTATGAGCTTCTCAGTTTCACATTTAAAATTCTTTGTGGACAAGCAACTGTCTTTGCTGCTTCCTAAAGTGAGGTGAACCAACTGATCTCAGTTACAAAACTATCATCTTCTTTATAGCAAAAGTATTGAGTAGAAGCAATACTAATGTGGTTTCTCTGATGAAAGGATTTATAAGGCTCACAAATAATACAGATCTCCTTTACTTAACTTCTCTGTATCTTTCCTAACTCTACACTACAAAGTACATGACATCTATCTTCAACAATTGGCATGAGCCTGCAGAAGAATAATGCAATGCTGTTGATCACGAAGGAAACACGGAAGGAGCATAACAAGTACCTAAATACTCTGAGAGCCCAACAACCACTTGAATACGAAACTTAAAAAGAAGCCGTGCTTTAGGTTGTTTGCTTGGTTTTCAGTTGCACATTTTCTGGAGAGGTTCAATTCAAATTAATTTAATTAATCTAAAAATCTAAACTGTCTAACCCAGTCAAAACAAAAGGACAATTTCAGAAGAAAATGACCCCTCCTAGTTGAGATAATTATTTAGTCATGGGACAGTTTCATATCAAAGAACAACCATATCAAAGAAATAGACTAAATATGTCTCCTTACCTAAATGAGAGAAAATGAAAACTATCCTGGATAATTATCAGAATATAGACTGTAGATTTCATGCCCAGATACAGCACTTATACCTCTCAAGGAGTTACACAGCTAGATTGCTTCATATCAAGGGTCACCACCCTGATTACATGAGGTTGTACCTCAAACCTTCTGAGAGGACACAGGTTCAAGTCTTCTCTCTAGCTTCTTCCATACTAAAGAAGAATGATAACTAGCTAGAAAACTGGCTACACTACACTGGCTACACTCTGTTGAAGTTGGATCAGAGGAAGGAAATTCAAATATCCTTTAGGTAAACCTCTTTCTACTTGTGGTTAAGGAACTTGCCATAAACATGTTGTGAAGCACAGAATATAACTGCAATAATAAATAATAAATATTTATGTCTGCTACAGTCTGCCTTCTTTATTCATAGCCTACTCTTTATGTTTGGGTTTTAAGAACAGCAATCAGCTGAGGGAAGTTTCTGTTTAGTCTTCAGAGTCATTGGAAATTCCAGCATTGGAACTTACCTAAGCTGTAAATGAAAATGCTAATTCTTAATGTTCATAGTGTATTAGAGAAGACAGAAAAATTTAGGGGACGTGTTAAAAGAATTCAGACCTCTCTTCTTTTGATTATGGCCTAGCATGAAGATTAAAAGAGATGCCATTCTTACAAAGAAGAGGGCACTTTCCCTAGAAACCTGAAACACCACATCCCTGTGCTCTACAGATGAGAATTTGAGTATATCTAGAAACTCGTCTTTGAGTCATACTACTAAGATACAAAACACACTTTACATTACCATTATGTCAAAATGCAATGATACAAACCAGTGAGAATTGATACTCGTGTGCCTAAAAATGAAATATGAAATTGCACTGTGAAGCATTAGCCCCTATAGCATTGCTCATGACTATGTGGAATTACCAATGGACAGTTTAAAAAGTTTAGTCTGCATTTTGTACTTATACCATAAATGGGGGAAAAAAGTCCTACACGTACTCTGCTTTTATTCACCATAAATTATTAACTTAGAGCTAAAATTTCATTGTCTTAAAAATATTCAAAGACTCAAAACATTTTGCAGTGTATGTTAAAACAGTGCCAAAAAATTCAGATCCACCTTGATTTTCCATAGCTTGCCTCACACATTGAAAGACTGCAGGAAGCACCATATGCAGTGATTTGTTACTTTGGACATGCACCTATCAGTGCATTTTGCAGTATAACATGTTCTGACAGACATGACACTTTCTGTGCGATTGAACACAGCTGCTGAGCAATAATCTTGAAGAAAACTCCTGTGAATTACGCAGAAAAGCAACACAAAAAGGGCATTCTTATTTGTGATCTGGTAAACTAAATTAATACGTTCTACATATTTCATTTATGCCTAAAACCTAATGTTTAAATTACCATTTATTGTTACTAAAAATATTTTTAATTCTATTAGTATAGATACTGAAAGCTTAGGTATTTTATATCCTACCTCTGAAATATGTTTGAAAGAGGAGAATTAGCATAGATAAATACACAAATATGAAAGCTGGCATTGTTGCAACAGATTTAAACATAAAGAGAAAAAAATGTATTGCATCTTGTTTGCTTTTAACTCCTTTTAAATACATAAAAGGGATGTTTACTGGTGAAATATCTTCTCTGTTACAAAAGAACTTTTTTTTTCTCTCGTTTTTTGCTCTTTCTTCCCCATAAACTGAAAAAATGTTATTTCAATTATTTCAAATACTTTGTCACATTATATTTTGGTTTAAAGGTGATGCATATATAAGTAACTCATGCCAAAACCATGTGATGATACTGCTGCCCAAGAGGGTCTGTTGGCTACTTTGGCTGACAGAAGTTCATTCAAATTCATAACTATTTCACTAAGCTTTTTTTTTTTTCTTTCTGATCCCCATAATAATCCTTCTGCTGAGAAATATACAAAATCTATTTTTGTTAAAGATGTAATTTCAAATGTTTTATCTACATTATGGGAGGATATGACAATTCTTGACACGTTCCTTGAAAACTGTGGGAGTTGAGAAGAAAACTCAACTCAAGAATAAGGCAGAGATATTGCTGTTTCAAGATTATTCACCAGATGTGAAACACTGTTTACTGGAAGTATAAACACCAACTTTCCTGGCACTAAAATGTCAGACACCCGCCCAATATACAACATATACCAGGGCCAAACATTCTCTTCAAGCCTCTCCTTCAGAAAAGCATTTCTTGGCTGTATGAAATCAGTTCAGGATTGCCCTAAGTATTACTATTGACATCGGATGCATCCAAAAAAATGCAAATGAGTCCTTTTTTAAATATTACACGTCAAAGGAAGTGAATGTTAAGCATTTTAGATCTTTCAAGATCTTTAGTACTTATTCCCTTCTTAGCAGGGTGAACTGATTATGGGTGCACATGCACACACACAGAGATTATGTTGTTATAATTCTTTAATTTAAGCCAATTCAGCAAACAATCAGATTTTTAACTGATATTTGGGAGAAAACAAATTTCTGATAAAGAATACGGAATCAGTTTACAGTGCTGTGGATTTGCCCATTCAAATTCTCAAAAATCTCCACTTGAACAAGTCAAGTAATTTTTAAGAATTAAGTCTTTTTTTTTTTCTTTTCAGTCCAAGCAGTATTATGTTAACTAATATACTTGAAATGTATCTCTACATCTGCCCAAAGTAACATAAAACAACTAATCAGAAATGCTTTTGAATAATAATCAGTTATGGTAAGCTGACTTTTTCCCACTTAAGTTGTTTAGCTATAATGCTCAAATACAAAACAAAATCTCTATAGAAAGTCCCACAACTGATACGAAGGCCCCCAGTTTCCTAAATGCACAAGCATGTAAATGGGCAAATGTTTATATGCTCAGGGGAGATCTCATCACTCTCTACAACTACCTGAAAGGAGGTTGTAGCCAGGTGAGGATTGGTCTCTTTTCCCAGGCAGCTATCAGTAGGACAAGAGGGCATGATCTTAAGCTCTGCCAGGAGAGGTTTAGGTTAGATATTAGGAAGAAATTATTTACAGAGAGGGTAATCAGGCATTGGAATGGGCTGCCCGGAAAAGTGGTGGATTCTCCATCCCTGGAGGTTTTTAAGATGAGATTGGATGTCTCATCTTAAAAACACGGGCACTAGACCATTTAGGGCCATGGTCTAGTAACCGTGGTGGTAGTGGATCAAGGGTTGGACTTGATGATCTGAGATGTCCTTTCCAACCTGGCTGATTCTATGACTCTGTGTATTCTTGACGAATATTATCATGAGAGATGATATCTGATGTGTAATGTACACATCCACACCACTAAGTTAATTCCCTCATAGATGGAGCCTAGGAATCTGGTTTGAAACTAAGCCAAGCTGAAAACATGACAGCTGAAGGCTGAAGCTACAGTATGAAGTATTATCATTCCCTCAGTGGGAAAAAACTACAGGTAGAACAACATGTGTCTTACTCTACAGACATTATAAGCTTATGCCAAAGCACTCACCCAGGAATTAAAGCTCACTTTCCAGTACAGATAATCAAGAAGTATAATACCAAGCTTAAAGTCTCTACATAAAAATTTCCAATAAATACTGCAAATTATTTTAATTCATAGAAGAAATCAGACTCTTCAGAAGAACTTTTGAGTTTGTGTATAAACAGGACTAATGCATCGAAATCAGTCATGGAATATAAATAAATAATCACTACCACTAATTTTATGCTTAGAAGTAGTTACTGAACCCTTTAACAGTGCTGCACCTTCAAGTGCCATTGTAGGACAATTTTTTCAGAAACACATTGTTTTAACAGACTTTTTAACTTATAAAAGATTGACAAATTATTAAGATACATTTTAACAAATGACAAGCATCTCTTTATTGTAATACCGCTCAAGCCTGTAGGGAGATTTTAAATTGGTACAACACATTGGTTAGAGGTATTTCTATCGCTGTGTTTACAAACCAGCTGCAATGGGGGAGGAATGCTGGCATCTAACTTCTACTAGCATATGAGTTAGTAAGAAAAGTGCCAGGGTAGCCATAAGAAGGCCACTACAGAATACAAGCAAAAAACAGACTACTCTGAGTACCGTTTATAACTATTTATAGCATACGCTATTCACGCCCATAGCAGGTTTACAACTAGAGCTCCTTCTATACTTCCTTACAACTTTTAAGAAATTGCCTTTGTTAACTTGACATTTATAAAACAGTGCTAAATGTCAGCAAGGTATACCACCTCTTCTCCGCTTGATTTTCCAAAGTTATCAAATTGAAAATCGTATTAACTTAAAAAATAACTTTCCCAAGTCTCTGTAGACAAAACAAAGAAGACACTATAATTCTGGAAAATTAATATAATTAACCTAATTTCATACTGCGTGAGGAAAGAAATTTAGAAATTAGAAATCAGTCAGAAAGTGAGAATTAGATGGACGAGAACTGTTAGCTTTACAACTTAGAAAAGCAGGCACTATTTTCCAAGTGTTAGGTCGATGAGTCCAAGTTTCTTACAGCATTTATTGTGGCCTCAGTCCAGACTGAACTCAACAGGAATCCTTCCATTGACTTCAATACACTTTGGATCAGCAACTATACTGTCACGTTTTTATATAATTTTTGTCAACTAGGAATAATAAAGTAACTCAGATTAGCCTGTCTGAAATTCTAGAAGTCTTTATTATTGGTTCAATTAGAGCACCAATCTCATATTTATCTTCTGAACAGCAATTAACTCTGCTATAAACGTAGTATGGAATGAATCTAATTAAAATAACCTGTCAGTCAGAATGAAGATAACCCAGGTTGCAAACTAAGTCTGCTAAAATAAATACACCTAAAATGAACCTAAAAGTTATACTTGACAGAAAAACCTGCATTCAGTCTAAAAAATGTGTCTGAGTTTACAGCAACCACAATGTAATAAATGAATGATTGCTGAAAGTATTACCCAGTCAAAGCTGTCATCTTCCCTTCCTCAAGTGGGAACAAGACTAACAACATCCGTTACAGTAGCTCCAGCACTCAGAAAGTCATCAGCAAGACTGCCCTGTCTACTGCAACAGTTCAGAAATTAGAAGAAGGAATCAGGATACAATAATGAAAAAGCTAATTCAATTAACCAAACCTTCTTGCAAACAATTGATGATGAATGGCATATGCCTACCATAGTCAGTTGCGTATGCATAAAAATCCCACCCTAGCCAAGTAGCAATTTTGCTTCATACATAAATGTATTGAGAGGTAAAAGCCAGAAAAAAGAAATAAGGTATTTTTTTGAGACCACAAGACATCATCGGCAGAGAAAATGTTAGTCTGTATATCTGTTATGACTGTAATGCTGACACTTTTGAAAAGCAGGACAGCAGAGTTCAGCTCCCACTATCAAGGCATCTCAGACTAATGGAAAAGCATGAATATCAGATCTGAAACTAAGAATTTTGATAGACTCACGCAACCAGTTTCTTGAGTCTCCTGATCTCTTTTATCTTAAAAACTGAGAGGAAATAATTTCTTCTTTATATACTACTTGCAAAGAGAGTGGTCCTTTACAGAAGTGCCAAATTTAAGGCAATATAAAATCTGAATGAGTATCTAGTACTCTATGGGACATTTCCATAAATAATAAATTCACACAACACATGATCTTTTGAGCACCAGAAACATGACAGCATCTTTCTAATCTACCAGGAGATAGAAATACAATAATTAGACTAGTTGCATAAAAAAAATAAAGTAACACTTTCAGAAAGAAATTTTTTTACAAGGCCTATTGTATAGATACATAACAGAGTTTTTAGGTTTGTTTTAATCTGAAGCATTTCATAACTCAGTATGTAAATGTAAATATAAAATACAAATGTTGAGTAAATGTCATCTTAATAACTATAACTGGTACAAACCAACATAACATTAACATACAGTGCATCAAGCAAAACATTACATGACACAGAGAGGAAATTAATAACAAAAAAACCTTTGATCTTCATAGTACTATATAACTACATCAGGAATCTTCTTTCTTTGGTTCCTATAAATCTCAGCAGGGCTTTAGATACAGTAGAATTACATTAACTTTAGGTTTCCTTCCCAAACATACAGGATATGTGGCTATACCAGTTTATTTTCAGGATTTCTGCTTTACGAATAAAATACTGCAACTTCTGCTGTATCTTGCAGTGTACCTTGAACATACTTCAAAAAGAATTCTGGTATCATTACCTAGCATAAAACACAGATTCTTCCAGAGAATGCATTGACCTAGATCTGGCATTCCTGATGCAGTTAGGAAAGATCAACAGACAAACTAGCAGTATAGGCATAACAGCGGGAGTCAGGTCAGAAGCTGAAAGCAGTGATATGTTGCTATCGCTGGCACAAATGAGGCCACATCTGAGGTCTTGTGATGTGACCTAAATATTGAGGGCAAACTCTACCATTTTAAGTGTTTGCAGCTGTATTTCTGAAAAATATGATTTCTGGAGAGTAAACATGAGCAGTTGCAAATGCTCAGACATATTACTTATGGCAGGAGAGCATATGCTAGGCTTAGAAGAGTGCTATAAATGTCCTGCCAGCTATACCCGCAAGCACTCACTTCAGAGTTCCCATCTGCATAATTGTAAACACAAGGAGCTTCCACTGAAACCAAACTCTGACAAAACTCTACCTATGTCAAAAAAGGAAGTCAGGCTGAAATTAAGTTTAAATAAATCTTGATTTATTCTATACTTTAAACCGTTGGCCCCTCAAAAAAAAAAAAAAAAAGTGTATTGAAGTCATTTATCAAAACAGCTTGTCATCAGTAAGATAGATAACTAGCCACTAAAGTATTCAAGTAACAGCATGGCCTTTTTTTTGTCATAAGCAAAATGAGCTTGATTACTACCTTTGCTAAATGCTTTTTAAATTATTCTGTTCATACTGTCATGTTACTCTTACACAGAGTGGGTGGAACTGGGATGGCCTGCTTAACTGAAGCTCCAAATAGTACTACTAGGGAAAACAACCACATGACTTGGATTTATTTACTTAGCTTTACAACCTACGTTTTCCTGTTTATAACTTTGGGGATTAATAAGAGTAATAATATACCAGAAAGTATTCTGCCCAAAAAATAATCACACCTCTCAAAGACTAGAGGCAAAAGGAGTTCAGTTGGTGCTCCATCCTAATCAGCTGCCCCTTAGACGTTGTCTCATGATGCATTCATTTCACAGCCATGCTCTTCTTACTTGCTAAAGCAAGAGGGATCATAAGATGGCTATTTCATAAGATGGCTATTTCTAAAAAGATCAGCTCAGCAAATTAGGCTATGTCTAACACTAATGTGGCTGAATAGAAGAAATAGACTATCTGCAGATATGTTTCTGTGGGTGGGATATCCATGCAACCTGCTCAGCTATTCCAGGGCCACTAACCTTGCATGTGGCTGGTTAGTGATACAGTCACACAGTTTCCACAGTACTGTGGAATCCAAGGCCTGTCTTGGGCTTAGGCAGCCTATCTGTCTATCACAGGGAGGGCAGAGAGCACAGCAGAATTGAATCCTTCTCTTCCACATCAGTGCCATAACTCTTAGGGGTATCCCTCCAGAGAAGATCACACCGAATTCCACAGAAGAGAAGCCGAGAGGAGTTGCTTACATGTTATGGATCAATTCAACTGTACATATTATGTTCCTCAGTGTACACACTGGAAGAACAACAGGAACAATGGAAGCAGTAAGTTGCATAAGACATCTCTCATAGCCCTCAACAACCCATCCCACTTTCCAATGTATGAAAGTCAATCACCCTCTTGAACAGGGGAGCCCATATATCCAACAGCTGAGGATAACTTGTTTTCCACAGCCCAAACACACAGTTTTACCACAAAATTGCCACACAGAAATGGCCTTTGCTCCCCCCACCCCGGGCTCTAAATAGATGGGAGAACTATGTTTACACATTCAGTCTGGTGCTACACCAGCAACAGAGCAGGGCTGACTCAATGTCTTACATTTCCTACTGTTTACCTTGAGGCAATTTCATGGTCAGCATGTAGACGTTCTTCTCTTCAGAACCTCCACTGATTATAAATGAAGCATACAATGCAATCTGACTTGCTCTTTTAGGATTGTTTAAATCTTTTGTAGTTGCTTACACATTGGAAGTCTCCCTCTGTATTACTTTTTGATTTTCAAAGATTTCATAGTAATTTTTATGTCTTAGGTCTGCCACTTCACTTCTCCTTAAAGCAAAATTATGGGACTTATGTGCTTACACTGCTGTTTAAAATGTTATATTTTGAAGTATTTATATTAATTTTAAACCAAAATGTATTTCTTTAGTAGTTACAGGTCATACTTAACCAATGCTATCAAATCAGAAAGAGGGTCAGAAATGCCTTTTTTGGTTTTGTTTTTGTTTTTTTTTTAATGAAAAGAGACAAAACAAGGCTAGGGACAATAACAGAGTTCATTTTTATCTTAACACGTTTGTTATAGTGTACTAACCAAAAGTATACCAAAACCTCTTCAGTTGTATTGTGTGATTTTTAATTTCAGTCTTTTTTACATATGATGATAGCACAGACTGTAAAAGGTTAAAACACCTCACAGTTATTTGGAGCAGAAAAAGGAGGAAAAAAATAAGACCATGGGAGAAAATATATGTGTTTTCTACTTAAGCCAATCAAGTAGGAAGAAAGTATCTTGGGAATGATTTCCCAGCACTTCACAGTCTACTCATAGAGTTTCAGAAAGTTTTTTGTGAATGCATATTAAATTTAAATGAAAGAGTTTGAGAATTTCTCGGCTGGAAGTGTTTTTCCTAGTTATCAAAACTCCTTACCAGCTCTCAGTACCACGTAACACGTACTGCCTCTCTTTTACATACCACAAAATTTCTGTTGAATGTATAAAGCTGTATCTCCTCCTCTTAAAATTCAAAATGTAGCAGTGTTTTACCAACTGAGCTCCGTTTACTGCTACTGGCCTACAGAAGGATTACTGATAGTTTGAAGACAGCTGGCTGTCTCTCAGCACTCAAAGCTCTCAGTTATTTCTACAGATATCTTGGCTCATCTGCTTCAAGCAGCCTGCTGGCCTTAAAGAGAGAAACAAGGAAACAAGGAGGGCAAAGCCAAGCTATCAGATATAAAGAGGAGGAAAAATAAGCCCTGAGGAGCTGCCCAAATATCAGTAGAAGAACAGTCTTTCTAAATAAGCAAAACAAAACTGCAAAAGCATGGCCCCCAGCTAAGCCAAGAAGAACAGACATACAGGTAATATGGACAGTATGACAAGATATAAGGAAGTAAAAGACCAATAAAGCTGGACAAAGGAAAGGGGGAAATAGACAGTGTAAAAAATAAACTTTCTAAGTGCCATTAACAAGTGTATAGAAGAAGATAGACCATGTTGCAGAAATGAGAGTTAAAATCATCCAGAATCTTTTCTTGTGTAAGTAATTATTAAAATCCACCTATATCATAATATCAACAGGAAAGAAGTCAATAATGAGATAATTGTATAACATATATACATATAAGTATATATAAAAGCAATATAGTTAAGAATCCTTTCTTTTAAGGCGTCTTTGATTTTAAGGGTTTCTTTGTTTCTTTTAATAAAATCAAATCTAAAGATGAACAGC
Source organism: Empidonax traillii (assembly GCF_003031625.1). Taxonomy (NCBI): domain Eukaryota; kingdom Metazoa; phylum Chordata; class Aves; order Passeriformes; family Tyrannidae; genus Empidonax; species Empidonax traillii. The sequence continues at coordinate 687,354 of NW_020955436.1, read as the reverse complement.
AGAAAATGAACAAGCACAACCAATTCAAATCAATATGAATGAAACATGAAGTATGACAGCCATTAATTTAAAAAACCCTCAAAACCCAAAAACCCTAATAAATCAGTACATAAGGATATGTCAGAAATTGAATCACTTACAGGCTCTCCTCGATGTCCTTCTAGGCCTGGAGATCCAGGCTGCCCAACTTCTCCCTTTAAAATAATAATAAAAAAAAAAAATTAAGAAAAAAATTTCCTTTGCATTATGAAAACAATTATTTCAAATAGTAAATTATTATTTTTAATATAATTAAAATTACAAACGAATACACAATATCAAGGTTTCAGCAAATAAACATATATTGAAAACAGTTTAAAGTGCAGTAAAAAGTGTTGTCAATCCAATATTCCCTCATGCTGTGTACAACAGAGAGCTGTCATATAGTTTGCAAAAAGAGATGAGAGACAATTGTCTTTTCAATCAGAACAGCAATTTCTGGTTGAAGAAATGCATAAAACATTAATAAACTGCTACTGTCTAATTGTTAGTACAACTAATATATGGAAAAATATTTCAAACGTCTTTAGAATACAGCAATACCAGAAATTATCAAATCTTTATGACGTTACTCAAAATACATATGATACTATTCTGACAATTTGAAGAACAATTCCAGAAATAAAAGCACATAAAATAAATGCAAAGAACAATTAAATATATAAAAAATAATCTCAAAATATTTAACTTAAAATTATAAAAAGAGGACTGTAAGTAACAATGGGTAGCATCTGGGTTTCAAGGCATGCTTTTTTCACATTCTTTCCTGGAATGAATATTGTAAAAAAAACAGGAAAGCTCCAACAGAAATTTCCTTCAAAGACAGCATGTTTGTTACTGCTCTGAATTTGATTATAGGCCCAGAATGAAACAATGTTTTATAGCAAGCAGATGTTAAAGTCAAGCTGACAAAATATTTCAATGAAGAATACAGCTTCTGTTAGCTATCTTATAAAACGAATAAAAACTAATGAGTATGTCATAATTTTTGTACAGTAATTTTTTTTACAGAAAATGTCTTTCAGTTTAAATATACACACGTTCACACAACCAATATACTGAATTCTCTGTATATTTTTTACAGGCATAAAAACAGATCAAAGTACTCTCCAAATTCATCCATTAGCAACATAATGCTTCATTCTAAATGGCCACCAGTGATAGGTAAAATTTTATGCTAATGTTATGTTGACTGTGACTTCTACCTGTCCATGTTATCAAATAGTGTAGAAGAAAAAAATCAATACCTAATTATTTTTTTCTGTGTTCTATATTATCAGAAAAGGAATTCCTCCTCCACCGATATCTCTGTGTACAGTGTGCGTGTGTAGATACATATATATAAAAAGGATGATTCGTTTGACGTAAATTTATGAAAGCTAACTAAGCTCCTTTCACAGACAACAGTCGTCTAGTTTGGACAATTATTGGAGGACTGATTCAGCTGATCACCCACCAGAAGCTGAATTCCACTGGCCACACACAGACATTTGGTCATATTTGAGACACCCAAGGGTGTCTTGTCTAGGATTCTACTTCCTAGAAAGGCACTGGCTTTCCACAGGACTTATGTCATACTTTTCAGTTCCCTTAGGATGCTTTGGACACTAATACAGTTCAAATGCACCACAGGCTTTTTAAGTACACAACTAAATTGGTACCTATGAGTCTGCCTTCTTTGACTCCTCTGACATTATCACTTAGACCTGCATTGACTTCAGGGGCAACGCAGGTAGCTCATATGTCCATGGACGCAAACTTAGCTGAGTGTTTTAAGAATGTCTGTTCAATTGTCTTTGCTGGACATATTTGCAAGAGTCAGAGATATGTTTATATTCATAAAGAAAATTTGTAGGCATGTATCAATGGGATTTGAAGACGAAAATTAAATTAATGTAAGAGTATTTAAAACTAAACCAAGCAACAAATAAAGTTCTTTAGTATTGTAGAAATAATCTGCTCTTGGTTGCTGAAGTTAACTTAAGAAAAATGAGCAATGAGAATTTTTTTCCCATAATTAAGATTTACAACTTTTACTAATGCATTTTAGTGTGGTAAATGTAAGGGCACTTAAAAAAACATAAAGTTACTCCATTACCTTTTAGCACAGTCTAATTAGGCCTTCCAAGAACAACAAATGAAATAGGAAATACTGAGTTTATCTGAGTTTATTACTTGAGTTTATTCATAAAAGTTAAATTTTATACATACTTTCTAAAAGCTCTTATTTTAGACGTGTTCTGCTAATAAATCTTTGAATCGCAGGATGCCCAGTTATACATGGAAGTTGGGCGATTTTCCGGATAACAGTGCTGTAGTGTTGCATGTAAGTGATAACTCGTCCCTTTAGCTTTGAATTAAGACACCTACATATGCTATTCTATCCAAAGTTGTCTAGGGACATGTAAGGGCACTAAAACCCCATTACAGCGAACAAAGGCTTGATTTAGCTACCAAATCACAAATGATGGGTGCTAATTGAGGTGTTACAGGGCAGCCAAAGCTTCTACACTGGGCTGAGAGGTACCGCCTAGAGGAGACCTACGTCCTTCTAAAATGGCACTTACACATCACCTGGGCTACGCAAAGAGAAGGAAATAGGACTGAAAACTTATTAGTGAGGTCACAAAAGTTGTAGCAGTTACCAGTCAGTAGCTTAGTGACTTTAGAAGCTGCATTTATTATATTTACTAAGAGCTTCACTCAGTTGTCACCACACAGATGAAAACATTCAAGGACGGAACAAGGTGAACAGCTGCACAGTCTCCACAGAGGTTACCAAGACCTAGCTGAGCAACCTGGTATGGATTCAGCGCTGTCCCATTTGTGAGCAGGAGGCTAGTCCACCAGATGACCAAAATTCCCCTCCAGCCTGCGAGGAGGAGCCTGGAATCCTACTGGATCCACCTTGTTGGCAGCTACTGCCTGAAGGGTTTAGGTCTCCATAGGTCTTGCACCGCATCTCCCTGCTGCAGCAGATGTCACAGATATGCCAACTGCATCCCCAACTGCTCTAGACAGGCATGGTCATGAAATGGAAAACTCAGATCTTCAACTAAAGCAATAGAAATTTAGACAAATGCACTTTAAAGTACACTTGTACTTTTTGACACTAAAGTAACATTACTCTGAAGCAGCCCTAAATACTTACCTTATTACTATGAAAAATATTATAGGGAAAAAGCTGCTATTTAAAAGCTTCTTTAAGTCAATTCAACTGAACATATACATTGCATATTATTAATTTTTCCCCTGTGAAATTAAAACTGATACGGCTAAAGTCCACGTTTTCACAAATTAGAAAAGTGCAAACAACAGTTTGGCAAGAAAAACATCCAGTGAGCTCACAAACTGTGAATGAATGAATGGCCAGTCTTCGCGAACGAAGAACTGGGGAAGGTCTTTCCACCTTCCAGCCTGCGCATTGGATTTTTTAGGGGAGACACAGTGTGCGCGGAACTGAGCCCACCCTTTAATCCTGAGGTTCATCTGCCAGGGCCAAGCAACCTTGGACGGTGGTAGCGAGGTCCTCAGGATGTAGATGGATTGCCTTATGGGCTAACGAGCTCCATCTGCCCGGGGAGGGGCCCTGACCGGGACTCGAACCCGGGTCTCTGCGGTGACAGTGCAGTGTCTTTCCCCTAGACCACCAGGGGCTCCCTCACAAACTGTGATACATTATAGAAACATCAGATCCTTTAGTCTTCTTTAGAGTAGACAGATACTCAGTCAACTTGAAAAACTGTTCTGAATTCAATATAAAGGTCATTGCACAGGGAAGAGAATATGAACACAAACATCCAATACTGAAAGTGCTTTCCCCTAACTTTCCTGAAACTCCCTTCAAAACCAATTAAGTTCTACAGTGTATGCTTGTTTATAAATCTCATTAACAGATTCACAGATTTAGATAAACACAAAAGGATAAGGAAGGCAAAGTATAAACAATCTCTAAGGATGATTAATACACTCTTAATAAAAGATTTGCCCCTGCTCACAAAGCAACTGAAAAGAATGAAATCTGCTCACTGCTGCAGTAAACTTCTGCATTTCCTAGTACCACATTGTTTTAATTTCCAGTTATTCTTCACAGAATAAACTGGGTTTATTTAGACCAATAGCAATGCTATTGAAGACTTTGGCAAGGTATGAATATATGTTTCTACCTACCTTGAAACCAGGACTTCCCGGTAATCCATCTTTCCCATTTCTGCCAGGGTCTCCCTGTAGGAACAGTTACCAGTGATCAGTAGGTGAATTAACAAGCAAAAGATAAAGACAAATTGTCTTAAAAAAACTTACTGATCGGCCAGGCATCCCTGGAAACCCCATATCACCTTTCTCTCCTTTTGAACCCTGAGAATAACAGCAAACGGAAAGTAAGTTATGCTCATTGTTTATGCTGCAAATTCAGTATATATAACCTGTAATTAATGCATGTTATTTCTAATTTTGAAAATGTACAGGGAGATCTGTTTCTTTCTCAGCACAGGCAGCTGTCAATTAAAAACTACCCCATTACAGAAACGTAAATATATTTGAAAATATAGAAATGCTAACACAGACTCTCTTTCAAATTGCTTAAAACTCTAGAGCCATAAACACATGAAAAAAATACAAAGGCAGATGAAAATGTAACTTTTAACTTTGGATGGCCAAAATACGCTCCCTGCTTTATAAAAATGACAGATTAAAATATCTCTCTTCGTGGCCACTATCAGCCTCACTCCTTTTGTGTGCTCCTCTCCTCACTCCCCTTACTACCCTCCCTTGCTCCTGTTTGGTTATACATACGTATCTGTGTATTAAAAAGTACAGACCTGTTTGTAATATGATTACTACATATACCCCACAGATGGTGTGTTACCCCACAGACACTCTTGTAAAGAACGGAGAGCTGTTGTGGACTGACTACCCCAGCCTGTTCCCCATTCCCCATCCCATTAAGGATGGAAGTTGAGCCTGGGAAAAAGGCTCAACTGGGAGAGGTGTTTTAGTTTTTGTCTTTGTTTCTTACTACCCAAATTTATTTTACTTGTAATTAAATTAAATTAATTTTCCCCAAATTGACAGTAACTGGCAGGTGATCTCCCTTATCTGGACCCACTAGCTTTTCCATCTTATTTTCTCCCACTGTACTGCTGAGAAGGAGGAATGAGAGAGTGGCTGGGGGGACATCAGGCAGCTAGACAAGGTCATCCCATCACAGATACCAATAACATTTTGCTTTAACTTGTAATTACAAGTTCACTTGCCTTTTTTCCATATATTCCTGGCTCTCCTTGATCTCCTTTAGGACCCCTTTCTCCCTAGACAAAAAGTGTGTGAACAAGTTAATATTTAAAACAGAAGTAGCTATATAAAGATACATATATGAAGTATACACATATTGCAGACTCAAAATAAAGCAGGAAGAGCTCCATACAACATAAAAAATATGCCCAAGACAGTAAATGCAAAAACTGAATTTTCCAAGCTCTCCTAGGGGTAGAAACTCAAAATGCCAAGCTGAGGCAATCCACAGCTTGCAGGCTTAATGTTTCCACTTTTTATGGAAGGTATTTTGTAATTCTTGTTGTTTTAATATAGGTAGGAACCTAAGTGAATATTCAGTTCCTTGAAATGTGATGCACTTTTTTGAAGACCTTATTTGAAAAGTTTAAAGCACAAATTTAGAAAAACTAAGAAATATATGCAGTTGAATGCTAACATAGAAGAAAAAAAGATATCGTTGATGACATTTTAGGGAACACACACATGAACTAAACCTGCTGGGATAGACCAGAACTATCCTTCAAAATGCTGTCACCCAAATTTAACATCTTAAAGAAAATCATATAATTATTTTTATTTTTGACATATTATTTGTGATGAAGAAGGTTCGAAGTAGAAGTAAAATCAAATTAATATAAAATCCCATAGAGCAGAATAAAAATGAAAAAAGAGGTGGTTTCTTCTGTTTGGTATCGATGTAATGAAGTCCCATGCATGTATCCTCCCTAAATTTCAGCATCATATCCATTAATTTTATGTGGGTCATCAAATACACTAACAGTATTCTATACAGATTTATTTTCCCCCTAAATTAAACCATAGAGCAACTTGAAACACGAGCATATTGTAACAAGATATATTTAATTTCAACCTTTGGTGCTGGCATCCCATGTAATCCAGGAAAACCAGGTAGTCCACTGTCACCCTAAAAGAGCAAACATATTTTAAATTCTTGTATCTGAAAATTTGTAATGTACTATAGCAACATTCATATCCACATGATCAACAAAGAGTAGAAAGATGTCATGTACCACCATATCAACCTCATAACATTCTATGATGATTGGCGAGAGTTTATCTTCAAACAAGATTCAGTACATAAAAGAAAAAAAATTTAAAACAATAATTAAATGTTAGAATAAATTTGACTGTAATTTCTGAATAAATCTTATGGGGGTTCAAAAGTAGTAATTTAGCTTCAACAAGACGAAAAAAAGCTTTGAAAATCTCTGTAGGAGCTGTGATAATTCTACCATCCATTCCTAATTCCCAAAAAAGTAAACTCCATAAATCTGTAATGGCTTTGCTTCGACCTGTTGCTGAAAATATCAAAGACCTACTGACCTTATCAAATTTCTCACCAGCTTACTCTGGATGAGTGAAGTATTAAAAAAAAAAAAAGGAATTAAGTACCTTCTTTAAAAAACAAACAAAATAAAACTGAAACAGACTGATATAAAACAACTTTGGCACTTGGACAAACGAGTTCTAATTTCTGTGAAAGACAGAAGACACTTTGGTAGAAGCAGCTGGCAAGTGAAAAGACAAGGCAAATCATCAGTTCTTTTTATTGTTTTCAGAAGTGTTGGATATCAGGAATTCCGAACTTTTGCTGGTACTGTTGGTACTGAAGATATTTAACTGACAATTTGTCTGCAAGCTCCTTTGAGCAATTACAACAAAAGCATAAATTATAACTTGTCAGTACCTGACTTGAAGCAATAAAACCAAGCTTTGTTGCTGGACAAAATCTACTTCACACAGGACAAACAGCAAATCACAAAATCATTTTTGATCAATCAAAATGTTTTTTCTCTGTTTTTTTCTAACTCTATATTAAACAATACAATTCAATTTGTTTTATCTATTTCAATCCAAAAGAAAGAATAGTAAACTATATAATATATAATACATAATATTTCAAGTTCTAAGACAAAGGTTAACCATGACAACATATCTCAGTGCTATTTATCAAAGCCATTCATGTCTAAGCAGATATGGAGAGTTCTGTCATATATTCACAGAAGACAGGAACACAACCACCCAAATGATAGCTTATGGGTTATGATATCAAAATATCTCTTAACAAATAAATATTGAAAACAGGTGGGACAGAATTCAAAAAATTAGCGAAGTTTATAAAATAAACACTTTGTGCATCCACTGCTTCTTAATGAAAAAGATCAGAGTTTCAATTTCTACTCAGAAATGGTGACTCAATTATTGGATAAACTAAAACACTTGGAAACAGTTCTAAATTAGTTGCTACAGAAACTTTAGAAGTAATGGGATGAAATTAAGAGATGAAAATTTGGGCTGAATCTCCAGGAAAAACATTCTAATGGCAAGACCTATTTTACAATGGAAAAGTTTTCTGAAACAGTGGTGGAAGCCCTATTTCTTGGCACATTTTAAACAAGGCTGGACTGAGCAATAGGAAATATTCTATCTGTCTCAACACTGCAGTGCCAGGAGAACAGATTTTTTCATCAGCAGTATCTTAATTTCTACACATGGTCCAATACTGACTGATTGACTAGATTAACATCAAAAATCAACTAGATTGAGATGACTATAGCAGAGAAAACATAAGCACATTCTTCAGCCCTAATCATGCATTTGAGAATTCTGCTGAACAATGAATCTAGGGACTTGTTTTTATTATTGGGAACCTCAGAAAGAAATTCTAAGACCTGCTGGGAAAACAAGTGTTTGTTTTACAGAAAAGGCTTTTAAGTTTTAATAAACCAAAACCAAAATCATTTTTATCACAATCAACTTAGAACTTTTCTAAACATAGGGCAAAAATTTGTGCCTGGATATTTACACATCAGTGAAACTTAGCAATGCCAATGGCCAGTTTATTCTTTGTGCATACAGAAGATGCAGAGTCAAGTTTATCCTATCAGAAAGGAGTTATATATAAGCTTCCACATCTGTTTGTAGCTCCAAGCTACTGGCTACACCTCAGCTAGAATTTTCCGCAAAAAGCTTTGGTTTCAATTAGTTAGTGTTTTCTGATAAAAAGTGCCATCGAAAAATTCCTACCTAGGTCATCTGGATGCTTACTTAAAGAGAAAAAGGGTGAAAAGAGTTAAAAAGAAACCATGCTGACAGAAGTCTGTATTGTGCTTCCAGGTATCCAGATTTAGATATGCTTTCTAAATATATGTTATTCAGTCCAATAAAGTTGCTACTGGCAGTGCTAAAACCTATATGACCTTTATTAAATAAAGCAGACCAGATTCAGAATTTAATTTAGGATTCTTAATCCTTCCTTATTACCCTTCTAATAAGCAATTCTCACAGAAGCTTCATCTGAAAATACTGATACTATTAACTGATACTATTACTCTTGTTTGTTTTTTTGTTTTTTTTTTTTACCTTTGCCCCATCTTGTCCTGGCTCTCCCTTGATACCTGGCAAGCCACGGGGTCCCTAAAGTGAGAAAAAAATGAAAACCAGCTCAAATACTAATTCAATTTGATATAGAATAAGACACAGAAATGTAATACAACATGACCCAGGGACCAATGTGTCAGTTGGCTGATTACAACATTTCTGTAATTGGACACAAAGGCAGAACTAAGCATGAAATGCATCCAGTACGTATGAATATGGCACACCATCATAACCTATGACTCAGGAGTACTGAAACTACTTTTTGTTCTAATCAGGGACAAAAGGAATGTCACAGAGGCTGTACTAGCCCAGTGATGTCCCCTTCAAATGTCCATCAGACAGCCTGCACGTATGCCATGTTGCAGGCTTGCTCCTGGCCCCAGCATTCTCTCAGATGTTTAATTCAACAGATTAGTAAATCCTTTACTATCAACCAGACTGGATCGTGCCACAAGTAAAATACAGCACTGGTTTCCAACAACTGTCTCAGTAAGGACTACTAAATCAATACAAAAAAGAAAGAAAATGAATTCTACTCCATCAGACTGGGCTTTATGTGAAACTTCTTTTTGGACGTGTGCATTGAGGGTAATCTGTCTCCATGATAATACTACAGATCACTGTTAGTGATTCATAGAAAAACTGAAGGAACTACTCTTTGGCTTCTGGAACAGGACAAAAATGTCTAAGCTGCAACTGAGCCCATCTTCTACAGGCCTTATCTAGCACTGCTTAAATCTGCCAGTCTAATTGTCAGTCTACCTTCAAACCCCAAAGCCATGTGAATTCCAAAGCAATTCACTCATGGATGGCCCCTGATTTCATGACATCACTTGAGCCCTTTTCGATTCCCTGCCTCAAATCTCAATGAAAAACAATCGATATTGAGAGAGACTTGGCAGGATTTGTCTCAGATCTAGTCTCAAAATCTAGGAATGAAACGGAAACTTACTTGAATCCCTGGAGTTCCTGGGATACCTGGAGTTCCTGCTGATCCCTGATATCCCTAAGGAAAAGAACCAAAACTCATGACTTTTTAAAAGTCATATATAAAAATTTCAAAACACCTATTTAAAGAAAAAAACAATCCTCCTGCTTACCAGAGAACTGTTGTCACAGCCCTGTCATTGTAGGTCACAAATTTTAGCAACTGCTATCACAATCATACATTTGGGATTTACTCTTCAGATACAGATATGAAAGCTTTTGAAAGCTGAAGTTCCAGCCTCCAGACTTTAGTTAAAATCAGTTATTTTAGAACTGTTACACAAAAGCATAACAAACATATTGTTTTATTTTCAATTGGGGAAAAAAAAGAAAAAAGAAATTAATCCACGTATGTTGACACATTTTTTTCTCTCTCTCAAGAAAAATAGCTGAAAATGTCAGGATTTTTAAAGGCTTACTCCTCGTTGCAGAAACAAGCTTTAACAAATAAGGTATGTTCTTATGCAGCTAATACATTATGCAGCTAGTTTTGCAATATCTCTAAATAATAAAAATTCCATTCTAAACACTAAGCACTTAGCTATGAACTTGAAGGTATATAACAGACTATGCAAATACAAAAAATAATTAGAATGACCAGGACTATGAAAAGAAATACTAAATAATTCATAAGTTTAAAAGAGAATTTCAGGAATGCTTTACTAGAAATCAACATTGGCAGAACAAGAGAACCTCTACAGAATCCAAGATATATGTCTAAGTTTTGGTAGACTTGATTCAATTACTACAGCAAAGATAGTCAGCTTTTATACAAAATGAACAAGTGCTTTAAAGAATCTTTAAGAGAGGAAAGTTACTGAAGAATAAAAATTTCACATAGCTCCACTAAAAACATGTCATTCCAATGGAGAAAATGAGCTACCAAGAGGGATTTTTATGACAAAACATTCAAAATAAGAGGAGAAATTGCTCTATAAAACTCTGAGGCTATTTGGCTCAGACATTTCAACATGCAGACAAAACTAAATTTGATAAATCCCATTAAATGGACTATCCAATTTCAAATACCCAGAATCTGATCTTTATTTGAACTGAGAGAACTAATAATCCTATTTCTAAATGAGTTTCAGTCTTAAAAACTTAGCACAAAATTTAATGGAGGGATTACCACACCGGTAAAAAGGAGCTAATAGAACCTTTTCAATACAAGGAAGGCAACATGTATGTCTGATATCTTCTTTAAATCAGTCAGAGCTTCCTAGGAATAATAAAAATAGCTAAAATTATTTGCTGGGTTAGATACGAGAGAGTCCTTGCTGTGCCCTCTTCCCAAAAGACATTTGAGCAGACGCCCGATGAGCCAGCTGGTAATGTTTAGTATGGAAGTAAACAGAATTCTAGGTCTCTGTCATACACAGATCCTCTATAAGTGCTCAAGGCAGTTCTAGCAAAATCAGCTTAAATTTTAAACGGTATAGTATACCCAGATTGCTTATAGGCCTCCCAGGTAGCTGAAATAATTCACCAACCAAAAAAACGCCTTTAAAAGTTGATCAGTTTTTTTCCTTCTGGAAAAAAAAAAAAGGCAAAAGGTTTGTATGGCTCTCCGTAGGATATAATTTTATATAAATAAAACTATTTCATATTTTACATCTCTGCAGTGCAATTTCCCTTCTCCCTCTAACTGAGAAGGGGAAGAGGTAGAGGAGTACAATTTCCTGGCTGAACTGAATTTCAAAATTCACCACATGAATAGAGGATGGCAGAAGAGTTTTCAGCTTACAAAACTGCATATTTAGCTCAGAGCTACATATTGTAATGTGATTTCAACACAAATCAAACACATTGTCAGTGTGTTCTGTTAATAAAAAGCTGGAACAGAGGAGATTCAAAAGGAAATTTGCAGAAAGTCACAAAAATGAGAATCAGTGTCTCGTAAAAATCACATAACAATTGTTTGGACATGGTAAAAACACCTTCCATAAAAAGAAAACTGGATTTCATAAAAACTGAGCATGAATTTGTATCACTACTCTTTTTGCAGTAAGGATTATCAATCTTTATGCTAATGCCTTCAAATTTTTTGCACTAAAGTCAACTCAAATCCTCTTTCCCTAACCACAAAGCCCTCAGTAGGAGTACCTATGTGACATACATATGCTGCAAGAACAGCAGTACCATAGTTGCCACTTTATGAAAAAGGGACAGAAGTGAAAATTCCCATTTCACTTGATGCTGCTGAGTTCAGGACTGAAGGTTCACTTTCAAATACGGTGAAAGCACTAAATTTGCCACCAAAAATAATACTTTTTATCTGGGCTTAGTCTTCTCTCATGAACTGCTCAAAGATACACAAATAGTGTGAGAAGTATTATAGTTAACTCTGAATTTGATATCAATTTTGAATCCAGTTGCCTAAACATAGGCAGCACCTGCCATTTGAGATTCCTTAGACATGCACCAGTGGCAGAAGACAGTGGCATAAAATATTTGCCCACTGTCTTGCAGTGTGGGCAAAACAAAACACCTTGCAGCATAAAAATCCTATACTTGCTGAGTAACATGATAATTTAGACACCCTGTGTCTCTGTACCCATCCAAAGAGTAAATGTACATGTCTTAAAGTGAATCCCACCTGTAATGTTTCACCAATATCGTCAATCAGTATTACACCACAGCACTTTGTTTATATTCTCATTCATTATTTTATATCAGCTCAACTGAAACCAGGATTGTACAAAATCTCCTTCTCAGTTTGTTGCATGTAGGAACAGTACTGATCTATTTCTAGTGTCTGAAAATCCATACTTGAATTAAGTGTTTTAGGTTTTCTCTGAGAAGTTTTTCTATCATCTTATTTTTTTGCCTCAGGTCTTTTCCTTTTCTCAAGGAGCATTTTTCTGACATCTTCTCTAACACCTCACTATGCCTGTATTCATCTGGTTACTGCTTTTCCTTTTCCTGCCCCTTTGGACATGTGGATCAGTCAAGTGGTCCTCTTCAGCATGTCTGTTTGGAGCCTGTGCCTTACTCCTTTCTCTGGAACTTTCTTAAGCAGTGGTAACTCAGGAGCTCAGAATAAGAGTCATCTCCTCTCTCCTCCCTCTGTTAAACCCTGTAGAAGGACTTCTTGTGGCATTTACTTCTGCAGTGAAGCCCACACTGAAGTGAAAACGAAGCATGAGATCACAAAGGTAGCTAAAGCAAGCTTTTACTTTCCAACAAAAATTTGGGGGTGATTCCTGATCAAACATTTATTATCATGTGAACATTATTACGGGAAAAGTAAAGAAAAAGGTTTTCATTGGCTTGTATATTGCTTTTTTTGGGTTTTCCTTGTTTGATCTGTTTATTATTTCTCCATTTCATTACACTTTCTCCTGTTAGCTACTCCATCATCTGCCAAGGCTTTTATAACTCAGAGCCCTTACCAGTATATTTTACATGAGCATGATGTTCTCAAATACCTGAGAGGAAAACAAGATCCATCAAGATCATTAAACAAAATGTAATAAATCCCGTTTAAAAGTTCCTGAGTTTCAGAGCGTTGGGAAGTGAGATGATGCACCAAGGGAGTATAACTTCCTGCTCACTGCCTAGTTGTTCATCCTTATCATATCATCTGCCTTTGGCTACTGCTGTCTGAACTATACAGCTGTAGGCAGCACAAGTTAGCATCAGGCATTGCTCTGATTTCTAAGGAGTAGGTCTCAGGGAAGCCACTACACTACATTACCATATTAGAATGGAGCAATTGTATTTCCTCCAATAACAACAAGGTCACAGTTTTACTGAGGAATATGTATTTTTCTGGAATCGAAAGCAGCATTTTATGGATGAATTATCAACTATGTCTACAAAATTTTCCTGAGAAAAGTAGCTGCAGAGTTTAGAACTCTGTAATCATGCAATAGCACAGCGAATTCTATGTATACATAAAAATATTATCCATTTTTATTCCAAAAGCACTGTTGGTTTGGCCTTCAGTTGGTCACCAAATATTAAACTCTAGGTAGTACAGCTGTAGTAAAGTACTATAGTTTTTTTAAAAATATATTGGAATGATCAGAAATTACTTATTATGTGAGGCTTTGATACCTTATGAACTTTCTATCTGCATATATCAGTCTCATCAGATTATTTTTAAACTGCTTATTGCTTGTAGATACTGCAAAGACAAGGCAAATAGTTCCAAACTTTCATGAATGAAACTAGATGGAATACTGGAAAATTGCGCAGATTTTCCAGTTGTATGGTACACAGTTCAAAACTGACAAATAAGTAGGGTTTGTTTAATTTCCTTGAGCAGACTGATAACCTGTCACCTCTATTAACCACAAGTGATCACTGCAGACTCTGATCATTTATTTTTCCACTTGATTTTTTCTCCAGTACATACAAAGTATCCTTTGGAATAAAAAGTGGCTTTGTGACCACACAGTCAGGCTGCTGAGCACTTTCAGGGACAGCAATCACTCCAACTGCTTCTTCTGGATGAATAATGTCCATTAAAATAAGTTTGAGTTGAGATTCAAATAGTATTTTTATCCTTCCACTTACCTACTAGTGCTTTTCTCTTGACTAAACATTTTAACAATTTCAGGTTCTGAATTACAATTTTGATTGTAAAAAATGTATTTTCATTAAGTATTATGCTTCTCACTTTCATGCTTTTTTTACAGTAACTTTAACTGATCTTTTCTGTATGTATCAGAAAATAAACAGAGGTGTCACTAAAGGGAAAAAACAACCTCTGAACAAAACTAATATAAAGAACAATTAAGAAATTATTGAAAATTAGTTATGTTTATGTTCACCTTCCCAAATATTACAGCAAATAATTTTACTGGGTAATACCAGGTGAACAATTATGTTCTGGTAAGACTGAAGATATTAACAGGAATTGTTTCCAATTTTTCAGGACTAAAGCTAACTTTACATATCAGAACAATCTATCCAGCCCAAAAACAATAAACTAAATTTTCTTTGATGTTTTACTTTAAAAATCAGTTACCTATAGTAATATAAATGCATGCCTAAAAGCTTTCTCAAAGGAAAGCTTTTTGTTGACTAGTTATACTGTTCAAAGAAAATTAATACCAGATTGGCAAAGTGGAATAACTTTAGAGTAGAAAATAAAAATGTGTTTGGGAACAGGAAATACTGGCTTTGCAGGAAAAGTTTTTCACACAAAAGCCTCTTGATTAAACAAGACTGAATACACAACTACCTGTAAGCCTATGGTGCTGTTTGAATTGGAATTGATAAACAAGGGCAGATTTGGTAAAGACTTGTCAATAGTTACAGTATCATCATTAATCTTTCCAATCTATGCAGAGAAATTATTCTATTTTCAGAAGCAATTTTTTTAATGATCCCTTTTTTCCCCCTTTTACTTTATTTTTTTATATAAATAAAATAGCTTCTAATGGATAGTAAACAACATTCTTAGAAAATAAATGAGCAGTCAAGTCTCCTGCTTTTGACTTGCCTTTTCTTAACACACCAGAGTTACGTGCACATCATTACTGTGATGATACAGACTGCAGGCTGTTAAAGAACCTGCAGTCAACACAGAAGCTTAGCTGTCAGTATCTCAGAAGCTTTCTGTTAGATTCAAAGACCTAATATCTTTTTAAAATAAACCTTAGGCTACTTTTACATATTCGTTTGCTTTTATTAAAATTTTCTTACAACAAAAAATTTTAACCTTGAAGACCAGGCAAGCCATTGCCAAATCTGGTTTGTTTGTTTGTTTGTTTGTTTTAGGGACGGATGTTATTCATCTGCTTTCTTCCAGTCTTTATCATCTTAGTATCATATTAATTGAATAATAATTAAAAGTAAAATCTAGGGTAGGAGAAATATAAGCATTTTTATTTATTTTTATACATTTTATGATGTATGTTTTAACACGTAATGTTAGAAATGAAAAATATCTATATTTTTAACATTTTTCATTTATATCTACATATTTTGATGGACTACTTGACATAGCCTACAAAGAAACTAAATAGAGCAAGCTTTAACTTGAGTAGCAAACCCCAAGAAAAAAAATAGGATTTTAGCTGCCTTGAAGTGCTTTCTAATGAACCAGTTCTTAGGAGTAAAGACTGAAGGTGATAAGTGCTGCAAAATTATGCAAAGACCAATAGGAGCACTCATAGCCTGTTCTCTGATTTATAGCAGTGCCTAACTCATATTTACAATACTTTAGCTTGGAACAAAAATCATATGATTAACATATTCATAAAACTGTTCCATACAGATAGCAATGAAGTGACATTCACAGTTTCAAAGAATGAAGACAAAATCACCTAAATCTGAAAATCTGGTATCCCTGGTACATGTTTTTTCTCCTGTTAGTTTTACATTTACAATATATGACTAAGTTTTTAGTACTCACAGGCTTACCATCTGGACCAGGTAGACCAGGATAACCATGATTCCCAGGCTGCCCAGGGTCACCCTACAGAGAAGCAATATGTTAACACACAAAATATATGAAACAGAACTTTAAAATTAGCATGGAGCAACCTTAACCCTACAACATTCCACAAAACAAGCCCAGATATCTGCTATTGTGGAGTATTTCCTACAGTGAAAGAGAACTGATCTTGTAACCCTTCTCTGGGAAAATACTCCCCAGGACTTAGAGAAGTGAGCCCACACAGTTACAACACAAGTTTGACCCATCGTCTCAAATGCTTTCAAGCTTTTTAACATTTGAATCAACAGAAAAAAACCCAATTTTCATCAAATGGATGAAACAATCTTTATTAAAATCTTGTTAATCACTCTGGAGAAAACTCCTATTTGCTTTGTCTGAGTCGAATTCTTAACACAAAAGCATTGGAAAGGCAGATGCCAGGACTAAAATCTGTTAAATAATATAAATTCCTCCCCGCACACTCATGGCTGTCTAAAAAATGTAAGTTTTTTTTAGATTTCTTCTTAAAAGTCCTTTGCAGTTATTTTTATAACCTTTGCTATGATCATGTTAAAGTAAAAGAAAAGTTGGATCCTCAGGATTCATGTTTATGGTGAGAAAGCAGGAACTTCCTATTCAATATATCCTCCTAGAGCATTGACTTTCTCCGTCTATTTTACTAACAGCCTTGACTTGAGCTCAGCAAAGTCCTCTAAGACTTGATCTATTAAAACATTTTTCTTCTATAGGAGTGTTAAGCAGGTACTGATGTATTCAACCTGAACCATCAACAGGTTGAAAGTCAGTTACAGCTGCAGAATTGTTATAAACAGGGAGGACACGAGAAGGGAAACAGGAAACTAGCTTTCAATGTGACTGTGAAAAAACTTCTTTTCACATACAAACCACAGAAATGTAATGCTGAATCAATCAGGAAAGGATAATGTCCATTTAGAAATGTGTAACAGTTACTGTTTATTAAATTAATAATAGTATTTGTATTTTGGCTCTTCAGCACTGAAGGGACATCATCAGACAGCAAAGGTGGAAGTCTCCCAGTAAGCATCTAGTTCATTCTTTTACAAAGAAGGGAAAAAACTCTCCCAGTAAAGGATTTAGCAAATAATTTCATTCTCAAACAATTGACAGTGCAACATCATTTGTTGAAGAGTAGCAAGGAAACACAATGTTACATCCATGAACATTTTTCTTAAAAAATAGAAGATGTATTTGTTTTATTAGGAGTTACGACACGAAAACCTGTCCTTGAGGATCTCAATCACTATATCTGTGCACTAGAAAACAGAACTAGAAGAATTTGTCTCTACTTCTTCAATCTGCCTAATTATGAGTGGCCAACAAAAGATTTGAAAATAAAAAATAATAAAAAAAATAAATTTAAAAAAAAAGTTGTGTATGTTCAATAAGACAGAATGAAGACTTACTTTGGGGCCTGGAGGTCCTTGCTTTCCTGGTGGGCATATGCAGGGTGCAGGTGTTGAGCCTACATCACTAGGACCATTCATGCACTACCAAGAGTGAAACCAGCCATCAATACATATGCCAAAAGCTTTCAACAAACGTATCATAACATTATATGAAGCTGATTTTCCCTGGTTTGGCTTTAACTTAGGTCCTGCCTTTCACTCCTTTGTTCAGCTGGAACTTCTGCTTATCTGAATATTGCCCTGCAACTAGTTTTCATGAATGATTTCACTGTTTTGTCCAGAATAAAAACAAACAAACAAAAAAAAGTACCAACTGGGCTGATACCCGTAACTTTGTTTTTTTCACAATTTTGTCATATGGTTTGATAATTTTAAATCTTGCAACATGAAAAACTCTTTTCCTCAACTAATTTATATTCATAATTTTAAGTGTGATCAATTACCAAATATCAAATATAAGCCAAAATATAGATAAATCTGTACTAAATCTATATGTAGAAGTAAAACTCACTGAATTCTTTTTCACCCAGCAAGTTCTTAAGAGTTATGGAAAGGCAAAAATTTAAGAATCCAAGCCACAAAAATGCAGATTTTTATTATCTAAAACACTTTCCATAACATTTTATTCATATTTGATAAAATAATGAAGATTTTTTACACAATGTTCTCTGAGTGGAATTCTTTCTTGGGATCAAAAGATTGATCAAAACACCAATACACGCTTTCCTTCCAATAGTACCAATTGGAGTTACAAGGAAAGTTAAGGAAACTATCTATATTAAGCCTTCAGACAAGCTCCTGTTCAGTGAGCTCACATTAGCATGATGCAGGTATCAGCTACCTGACTATGCATATCCACATCCCTCAGCAACAGTATCCAGCCCTGCAAATAGGAGCAACTGAATTGAACTGGGGAAAAAAAATCAGGCCACTTATTCTAATTAAGATGTGTTGCTTTAGAAAAATTATTTTGAATTTATCTGTTGATGAGAGTTCAATTAACGAAATCCAGCACTTTTAAGATTCGCAAACCTCTGCTCCCTTTTGAAAACAAAGTGTGTATTACCAAGAATAATAAGAAGCTTATATAAAGTCAAATACTACCTTAAACTGAGTTTGAGTAGTTTAGGATCGAGCCTACCTCTCCATTCTGAAACAAGAAGAAACACAGTTTAAGAGACAGCAATAGTTGTAAAAAGCAAAATGCACTAATTTTGGATTAATAACACTATCAAAACCAATCATAACTTTAAGGCTGTAACTACCAAGAAATTGTAATTCAAATGTTTAGACTTTCTCAGACTTACGTGCAGCTGCTATCAATGCATATGAAATAATTTTAGCTCATTTTGTTGTTAAGTTCAAAAGGAGCAACCAGCAGCAATATTTAAAAGCAATGACAAAATTAGAATTAATACTAAACCACATCAATATTGACACAATGAATGTCCCCATTTGGGTCAAATCTCTTACCAAGAGCAACTTTTCATCAAAAAACTTCTCTGCTTATTCATTCATGTCAGAGAATGTACCAAAATATTTCTGCAATCTCTGATCTCTGCCTGAATTCACATCTGGGAAAACACAGAGCAGCACAGAGGCAAGGCTGGCTTTCGCTCGTGTTCCTATGTGACTGCATTAGACTTTGCTATCAATTGATTTTTTTTTTTTTTCAGAATAATCCATCCCCAAATATTTCAGCATAGCAAGCACAAAATTGTCTGTCTTAATGGTTTAGTAGCCACCAGTAGCTGCACCACTACAGGAATTTTCTAATGCATGTAACCACCACAGATTTCCTACACACTCTATGGATCGGGATAGTTTCTTAATGTATTCAATTTTTTAGCATAAGTCATCTTTCTCCACAGATCATAAAGGAACTTAAAATTACTATGCAGCCAAGTATCTCCAGGAAAGGGGATGAATTTTGGCTGTAATTAGTATGTACAGCCTCTGTGTATTTCAGCAACTCTGTCACAACCACACTGACAGAATACAACCACAAAGTGCATATTCCTCCTTGAAGATCATCCAATATTTTTATTTTCTGAAAAAGTCCAGAATTTCATGGGTAAAGTCCAAATTTAACTAACAACAATAGCAAGTGAAAATAAAATGTCAAAAAGAAAATTTTTGGCTCGAACTCCTGGCCAAATAGGAGAGATTGTAAGATTTGACAGACTTTTTAGTACTTGCTTTCTTTATGCAAAATATTTTCATTTGTTTACTTGCTATATCTTACTTTTAATTTGTAAAGAACAAAAAGATCGATGGTGCAGTTAAATAGCCAAATACTTTATTTTTTCAAGATTTAAAGCTAATTTTACAAAAGCGTTCCTGAAATCATTACTTCTTGACCTACTCAGACAGGCTTCAGAAGAGCTAATAATCCAGCCACCTACTTGTTGATTAATTCAAAGTTGTGAGCTTTTTCAAAAATAATTTTAAGAAGGATGTTGACTGCAACAGACGCACTGGCTGGCCCCAAATAAAAAGAACTAAAACAGACTAGCTGGCAGTCTGTGCCAGTCTGAAAAAAAAGTAAATTCTGGATGCTGAAGATTCCACAGTTCTATTATCAAACCAGCAAAATAGTCCTGATACTAAATCAAATCACAACATGAAAAATATAGGCCTACATAGTAAGACACTGGTGGCTGATAATCTTTAGCTTAGTTTGCTTCAGACACTAAACAAAGGAGAGCATTTATACACACAGAAGGAATCTGCATGTATAAATCAATCTCTTGCTTATATTTTGAGATGGAACCTGAATGCTTAAATCTTGCTCCAACTGTCAGACATGAACAGTTTCCCAAGCTGTTTGCATATTTAACATTTTATTACATTATTAACTGTAAGTAAGAGGACAAAGAGAGGGTTGATGGATCCCCATCAGCTTCCTAATTGTGTACATGAATCATAAAATCCCAAACAGGATTTTATTTTGTCTTATTCATAACATACTTCTGGAAATCCTGGCAACATTTCACATAGTGGGATATTTATCATAGACCTCAGCATAGATACTTCTGACAGGAGAAGGGGATTTAGAAATACAGGTTTGTCAGTTATGTATCAAAATTTCAGAATCTAAATGACCTGACAAGTAGCAAAAATATACCAGGTAAGTTAAAAAGTCGTATTCGACAAATTTTACACTACCGTAACACAGAAGTTTTATTAATCTAAAATGTTTAAAATCTGAAATTTTAATTAAAGATTCTGAGATTCTTCCACAGTGGTGTCAAATTTACACCATCAAATATCTAATCTAAAAAACCTTTTTAAATACTTCGTGAAAAATAAGGCTGAAAACCGATAAGGTTTGTGTCACTTGATATTGCACAGGTAACAAGCACGTGTTTGCACCAGCTGAAACAATGTAGTACTGCTTATTTTAAGACTTGATTAAGTCATCTCTAAACAGTAATTTGTAAAAACAACCAAGCAGACCTCTTCATCTATCATACTCACAAATCCTGGGATCTCACAGACTGTTTCTCTGTTATTTTGCTCTGGGTCACAGTAGATTCGCAGTTTTTGTATATCAAACTATAATTCAAAACATAAAAGACTCTTTAGAGCTCTGCGTGTTCACTACAGTTAAAAATCAATTAAAGATATAGAAACATTTTTAGTCGGGCAACTCACAATGACTAATACATGCAACCAATTAACCATACTGTAACAGAATTATTTAAAGCAAAATGATCATCCAAGGTTTTTATTTCTAAAATAACAGAAATCACTGCACTTAATTATTTGCCATAAATCCAAATATGCAGCATGAACTACATGGCTGCCAGTATCATTGCAGAAACAAGTTACAAGCACAGGCAAACCCAACCTTTTTCTCTTTTTTACCTTAACAACCTAGGATGATGCTCCTACACTGACCTGCCCATACCACATGCAGGATTAGTAAACTCTGGTGAATCATGAGAAGCATCTCTGATGCTTAAAAGAATTTCATTTGGAGTTTAGCATACAATGTAGATCTTTAAAAAGCAACCAATAAAAGCACTGGCATCAGGTAAACAAAAGTTCATGCCATTCTGCTTTGCTGCTACATTCCAAAAATATGAAACCTCTGTCAGTTTTTCTAGCATAAACTATCATGACTGCAAAGTGAGGAGAAAGAAAGTTCATCAAAATTTCATTTTCTCCCTCTTTTACCAGCATAACCCATGTACTGATGGAAGGAAAGCACGGAGGAAATTCCCTGCTTTCAGACACTGTTTCCCAAATTCAGGCAACGACATTGCATCAGTTTTGTCCACAAATGCCCCTTGAAATCAGTGAGACCATTAAGCACCCATTACACATGATACATCAGTTGCGCCAAGTCCTCATGACCATTTTTGCTCTCTCTTTCAATAGTAGAATTTTGTATAATGAATTTCAATCTACCATGAATTAGAAGAATAAGCTCAAGAAAAAAGAAGACCCCAATGCAATATTGATCTACAGTAGAATTACTCGATTACTGTAGTTTTAGCATATCCTTACCTGTACTGTTTCCTCCTTTCCAGAATACTTTCCTATTTGGGTTAAGCCACTGATGTAAATACCTAAAACAGGATGTAATGGTTTCATTTCAATTTCTTGGCCATCTATATACAAAGTTACAGAGTCTTCTGTTACTAAAAGACGAATTTGATGCCAGCCTTCATCAAACAACGTCTAAGAAAAACAAAGCAAACAGAATTGTTCAAAACAAAATGTCTTCAATCTAAATAACAATAAGACTGCATTTGAATAAACTACTGTTGGTGGTTGAGATGATCAATGTTACAGGGTTTACATACAAATAATCGTAAACTGGATGGCAAAGAAGTATTGCCAAGTAATATTGTAATTAAGATGATGAGAATTGGTAATAATAAATCCCTATTTCAAAATTATTTTGTAACTTAGATCTCTTTAGTCTGTGATCTTGAACATGCCCAAACCTGTATTTGTTCAAAATATGCAACCTGATGCCTTTTTTTTCAGTAGTGGTATAATGTCTCAAACCCTTCAGATCACAAACTATGGTGAAAACAAATTGGCAATTGAATGTTTTGACTTAACCTCTTATGAAAAAAAATATGACATGGCAGAAAGGATCACAATATTGCAATGAATAAACCAGACATTACTCTACAAAACCTCAGGGTTCTAAAGCTTGAAAATCAAACAAATTACATAATTTTACAAGTAATAGAAAGTGAGAGAGACCTTTAAAGCATTTATCTCACCTAGCCTAGAAATAAAATTCAACATGGGAAGGAACATCTTCTTCCTGAGTCTATCCATTTTTTTTTTAATTTTAAAAACAATCTATCTCTTTAACCTAAGCTAGCCTAGATGCTAAATTGCACAGAGATTAATCCCACACTAAATTGGTATTAATAAGAGTAAACTGAAACATGCATCTTTCATTAAGTAATACATCTTTGTTACCTTTTTTACACATAAAGAGAAATTAAGCTTCACTTAATATAATATATTTAATATATCCACTTAATATAATGTGATACTTCACTTAATAGTATACACTTCTGCTTCTATTTCATTTTCTTACATCGATTGTTTTTCATTTATTTACAGTGGTTCTCATTACAGATAAAACAAACAACAGATCAGAATACGTAACATTTCCGTTTTCCAGTTAAAAGATAAATTACCACAAAGGTTTATTAAATAAAAAGGTTAATCAAGAGCATATTGACATTTATATCGTATTTAGAGACATACAGTTCTAAAAAAAACATGAAATTATTGTTTTCCATAACAGCAGTGCAAGCACAGAGAAACCCACAAAAGAAAAAAACCCACAAATGTGTTTTCATGGTGAAGTTCATGGATACCTGGAACTGAAGGAATATGACTGATTTCTCACTGTAGCTCTGAGAAACATTTAAATATGAATTTTTTGATTGACTTGAAACTGATTTTTTTAAGAATTTCCACTAAGTCAAGCTTAATGCAGCTTCTTAAAAAATAATAAAATTTACTTCCCTTGCTAATAATTATAATAAAGCAGAGGAAATTTGGAAAGAAAAAAGCAAAAATTCTTCATCCAATAACAGAAGAATAAAATACCTCCCCCTAAGAAAAGCTTAGTAATTAAGACCTATTCCTTGGATAGGAGTCCTTCCTTCACAGAGGATTTATGCTTAAAATTCCTTCAGCCTAACTTAGAGCAGGGATTCAAACATAGGTCCCCGCTTCCCAGAAAAGTTGAACCCACTTGGTCATGAAGTGCTCCAGCAGTAAATCTTTCCACTCTTTGCTAAATCTCTGTTCACTTAACTGATACTCCCTGTGGAAGGAACAGTGATCTCTGGGCTGCATATATTCCTATACTGCTACAAATCCACGAGTAGAGACATTCAGTCTCTGTCTCATCTGCAACCAACACAATCTTTCTTACAAGATTTAAACACTTCACTGGAAAGTACTGAAGAAAGACTCAAAGAGAACCTTCAGATTACACTAAAAAACAATACAACTGGTTTGGACGAATGGGGAATAATGGAATAACGTGTATTTAAGTATTCCAGCATGAAGATGACATACTCCTAACCTTTACATGAGGTGCAGCAAAAGTAAGAACTTGGGTGCCATTTAGTAAACTTGTTGTAGTGAATGACAGAGTTTTCTCTTCTCCGTTAACAGTGACTGATATCTGTGGTCTCTTATCCAGGCTCAGAATTCTCCACAAATCCCATGTCTTTTTCACTTTAAATCTTTGAGTGGAAACAAACACATAAGATGGAGGAAGACCTTCTGGAAACACGTTCCTAAATAAGGGGGAAGAGGAAAAAAAACAAAACAGTACTTGAAAATTCATATAAATCTTAAAATAACTCTCACTTGAAGCAAAAAAAAAAAAAATTTACTAAGCATAGAAGTGTATTTATAAATTTCAATACCTGGTCAATTCTGAGAGGTCAACACTTGACGTTACTTCGTAAGCTTTTGCATTAGTTGTCGGTATTTGAATTCGCTTTTTAACCTTTTTCTTCACACCTAATCCTACAAGAATGTCAAATCCTTTTTCATCTCGAGCTGCCACTGGAATTCTTGTTGGACAAACAGATTCTGCAAAGTAATAAATGCAAGGATAGTTCAAAATATGACGTAAAACTTTCAAAAAGCAAGCTTCAACCTAACCAATTTTTTGTCTCTGCCTTTCAAGAAATAAACAGAGAACTGAGAACTGTCAGTTAAGTACAACATGAGAAGTCATACATAGAATTCTCAGGGACTTGAAGATAGAATACTAAGACGTCGTATTTTACTGCAATTACATTCACATACTATTTTGAATTGTCACTAACTGTAGTTCATTGGTATTACAATATCTGGCTAATAAAAATATTGAATTTAATTTCTCAAATTGCGTGGTTTCAAAACACTATAAAATTATAGATGCTGATTTCCACAGTGCACTAATAATTTGGTTTCACCATCCCTCCCAACTATAAAATCAGCTTGAAAATGGACAAAGGTAAAATTATCTACAACTGTTTTTTTCATCTTCTTTAACACGAAATAGACTGAGCTATTTTGTCTGTTACACTGAAATCTGCTGGAAGCTATTCTCACTGGAGAAACTGTGTGTGATATATTTTCTGTGGAAACTTAAGTTAACTGCATGTTACCTCTGGTTAATTCTCTTAACACAAAAACATTACTAGGCAGTGGACCTAAGTTGTTTCCAAAAAAAAAAAAAAAAAAAGGAGATAGGAGAGTGAAATTTAATGCTATAGCATACATTGTATTAGAATTATAAACTTATGAAAACTTTTTAGTTTTATTAAAATTATGCTAAAGTAGTTATAATACATACATTTTCTTTATTAACTTCCCGTTGTTTCTTCAGAAAAGCATTAGTTCATAGACAAGGAAGAGGTTAGGAATACACTCCAAAGAAGGCTTGGAGAGTTCACTCATCTCTATGTAGACCAGCAATGGGCTGGAAAACTCATGTCTCTGCCAGGGAATTATTAGCTCAAAGGTCTAAACCGGCTTGTTTTTATAATATCAACAACGCTTCATGACTTCCCTTTGCAACCAAGGGCACTCAGAAGATACCCCATTCCGGTGGGTGAGGTGGGATATATAAACTCTAAGAAAATTCAGCTAACTGCCTGCACAAACTATCTATGCTGGGAAAAGACAATCCATTCTAAGGGGACGTGTCGCAGGTACTTGGGGCAGCAGCAAGAAGCCACATAAACTCTCCTTAGTTTTCTTTTCCTCCCCACAGCAAAAATGACACCTGACTGCCAAATTAAAAATATATTATCTCTCTGTTCTACAAGAAAGAATTGCAAGAAATATGCCTATATTTTGGAAATTAAAATGTCTACCTCCTGAATGCTTCCAAGTAAGAACGGAAATACAAAGTCCAACACAACTTTCCTTCTCACTCTTCTCAAAACACAGGTGCAGGATTTAAGTCTACATACTTATCATATTAAGTAAGAGTAATAACACTATTTTTTTTCAGTTTTTTTCAACTGTGTACTGTTATCATGGAAATATTTCTAAACATTTATTTTAAAGCTGAATAACGGTCATCACATTACAGATAATCATATACATACACATAGACAAGAAAATGAACACAAGGGTCTCTTACCAGTTACAATATTAGAAATAGGTGTAAAATCAAAAACTAAATGCAGAAACGGTGTTACTTTATGTGAGAGGTCCATTATTACGGATCAATGCCAAAGTAAGTGTTCCAAACCAATATAAAGCAAGTTAAGCATGTGTAAAACTACACATTAAGACATTATTCTTTCCCTCTGATGGCACACTGAAAGATGACATAAGAAATTTCCAGTCAGGTAGACCTTTTTTGGGTCTTCTGGACCATTTTCTGGCAGGACTATTTTGATAACTAACTGAGCAGGATGCAGAAGTCAATAGCAAAATTAAGAACTGTCTTACATGGAAAATGGAGTTGTATTTCTAGTCCATAGTACCAGCCACATCAACTCTCTAGCCTACACTGAAATTTGTTGCCTTTTAGTATTTTTACAGTTTCCATATGCTTTATTTTCCTTGCTAAAGCATGAGATAATTTTTTGATGTTAACTCCCAGTATCTAGCACAAAGGAACTTTTCTCTGCATCCTCCAGACGTACTTTCTGAAGTCTGTATTGAGTTTTCTTTTAAATGCACCCCGACAGCCAATCTTTTTTTTTTTCTGTTTTTGCTATAGAATATTGATACTACAGGAACATTCAACTTTCAGAATAAATATTAAGTACTCCTTAAATATTTGGACATGTTTAGCAGGTCTCTTCACTCTACAGGTACCCTAAAACAAACACTAGAGGTAAAAGGCACACTCGCAGCAAAATCCACAAGCCCATTCCTAATAGTAATACTTGCTACAAGAACCAGCAAACCTCAGCCTCCTTTGTCCAGAAAGGAGATATGGTCCCTGTAGTCTTACATCTATGTTCATATTATGATGAATTTAAAAATGCCATAGAGTAAAAGCTAGCGCTTTTTTTGGGGACATTTAAACAAAGACCATGAAGAGAGAATTGCAAAATTTTCAGGCAGCTTCATGTGGTTGATTGCAGACAAATCATTGCTGCTCAGCTCTAATGGAACTTCCTCTTCCACAGTCAATCGTAACAACATGATAATAAGTAAATAAATAAATAAATAAAATCATTCACAACCTAGTATAAAATTTCCAGTTTAATAGTCTTGCAGTTCACTTGCTAAAGACATTGTGGTTAGAAATGAAGCTGCCAAGTGTGAGAGAGGCATCTCAGTGCTAATGTGAGGGAAGTGCGTGACATCGGGGGAAGAAGCAAAGGGTCACTTTAAGTGAAACAGTAAGTACACGTTTGTACAAGTAGTCAATATTCACAGATTACTGTGAAATATTGCAGTTGAATTTTAAGGGATACTAGTTAGTTCTGAAATTTGAGCAAATATAATTTCACTTCTAAACTTTATTTAAAGAAAGTATTGTGTTTATTTAGGGGAATTTCTCTCTGCATGAAGCTCTATTTAAGAATTTAGCTGCACTTAGCTGATTTAATTTTTGGACTGACCACTTTACTACATCAGCCACAAGGAATTATTATGATTTCATTTGATGTATCAAGAAATAAACAATAATATCTTCAACAAAAGTATCACCATACTTTTTCAATGAAGTCCATACTCAAAGTGAGAGCAAACAAAAAACATTTTTCACTAAGTGCAGAAATATGGCAGAACTGAAATAGGACTTGCATTGGTTCTCGATAATAAAACATGTACAGAATAACACATATAACAGAGTCTGAGTGATACATTTTAGAAGCAATTTGCTTTTTATATATATATAAGGGAAAGCCATTGTTTTGCAAGATTAACAGAAAACTCAATGCAGCAATGCTTCTAGCATCCTAAAGCTAAAAAGGCACTTTGCCATGTTGGTCTTGCCTAATTCTTCTAATCCTTTTAAGATCACAAGAGCTTGCTACAACTCCAGGCATCTGCTCCACCTGGAATGCTGTGTGCAGGTCTGAGGACTCCAATACAAAAAGGATGTGGACCTATTGGAGAAAGTCCAGAAGAGGCCATGAAAATAATCAGAGGGTTGGAACACCTCTTCTATAAAGACAGGCTGAGAGAGTTGGTGGTGTTCAGCCCAGAGAACAGAAGACTGAAGAGAAGGGGAGACCTTAGAGCAGCCTTCCAGTACATAAGACGTAAGAAAGCTGCAGAGAGGCTTTTCACAAGGGCCTGAAGTCATAGGACAAGGGGAAATGGCTTTAAACTGCAAAGTAGTTAGATTAGATAGTAGGAAATTAGATTAGATAGTAGGAAAAAAGTCTTTACTGTCACACTGGTGACACACTGGAACAGGCTGCTCAGAGAAGCTGTGGATGCCTCAACCCTGGAAGGATTCAAGGCCAGGTTGGATGGGGCTTGGAGCCACCTGGTCTAGTGGAACATGTCCCTGTCCATGGCAGGGGGTTGAAACTAGATGATCTTTAAGGCGGCTTCCAACCCAAACCATTCCGTGATTCTATGATTTTTGCCAATAGTCTTTCTTCTGGGTTTTTCAATACATACTAGCAGAAGTATGTATTCAGAAGAACTCCTGTTTGTAATGGCAGGCTATTCTCTCACCTGTCAAGAAGAAATGCTAGACTGTGCACGAGTATCTGTTGCAACTGGAAAAACAATAAAGTAAACCCTATATTCTCAGGAGTCTAAGAATTGCTCAACTGTTTTAGTGCTTCTAAACTTCAGCAATGCAAAAAAAAAATTTGACTTAGTGCAAAAGGACACATATTGAAATTAAACACATACTATGTTTAAACATCATATCTTTCCAAATATACTTCTTTGCTTGACATGGAAAACCACTTCAAAACTTTGGGGAGTGATTTTGATCTTGAGGCCAAAATGAAAGATCATAGTAAAGATTATCATATATATCCCTTGGATCACATTAATCATATATTCTGCTTATGAAATTAAGAAATATGTGGACAGAACGACATTCTGAACACCTAAGATATTTTACAAGCACTTACCTTCACAGAGTTTCTGTTTTATAACTTCTTTAATTCTTGATATTGCAATATAATCTTCAACATAAAATACATAAGTTGATGAAGGTTTGTTGGCAATAGCTTTAAGTTCATCCTCTTCAATTTCTGAGCCAACACCAATAGCAAACAAAGTGATTTTATTTTTCCTTGCTTCTGCTGCTACATCTTTGACTTCATCTTGAGACTTTCCATCAGTGAGAACAACTGCTATTTTTGTTAAAAATCTTGAAGATTTTGCAAAAAGATGGTCAAAAGCAAACTGAATAGCTCTTCCTGTTCTTGTATTTCCTCCCAGATAGTGTATGGACCCCATTTCCCTGATGAGGTTCTCAGTGGATTCATGAGTTCCAAGGGGAATTTCAAGTACAGGGTAATCGCTGTACTGGACAACTCCAACTTGAATAAACTTTGGCCCTATGTCAAAATTTCTTGTAATATTGACAAGCCAACTTTTGATTATTTCAAAGTTTTCTGGGCCAACACTGTAAGAACCATCTAAGATAAAAACTAAATCCGCTGGAGCAGTTCTGCAACCTAAAAAATAAGAAAAACCAAATTAATATATTAATCAACACTTTTACTTTCTTCTTCCAGAGTAAATGTTTTTACTACTAATTGCTGTTTGTATTGGGATCTATACTGACAAATATATTCCATTTGAAAAAAAAATCAGGGGAGTCTACTGTTTGTGTAAGCTACAAAAATCCAACTTGGTATCTGAAAGTCTAGAGAAAAAAAGGAATTTTATGGAGTTTGAAAATTGCTAATATGGAGTAGTGAAAATTGCTGCATTGAGAGCAAAATTAGAGGAAAAAGACTTAACCTGAAAGTACCACGGCCAGAGGAAACTCTTCCACATTCCTTTTATTCAGCCACTTTGTCTTTCAAAAAACTACCTTGCTTTAATGTTCTTTATAAACCAGATTTAGAGTATAAAGCATGATTTTATGGGGTTTGAGATGCTAATTTTGGAGAACACACAAGGAGATCTGTCCCAGAACTGAGGTTATCTCAGCTTCCTCTCATGGAATCTTTGTTTTTCCTTATTTAGTTTTTCACATAACATTAAGCTATTCAGAACATGACTTCTGAAGAAATGAAAATACAAACACTCAGGACACAACTTTAAATCAACACTGTACCTTTACAGTTCCATCTGCCCCCTTGAGAACTTTCAAGACACAAAAGAGAAATAAAGATATTCCCTTCCTAAAGGAGAAATTAGACATTTAAGCTATTTCTCATATATTCCAGGAGTTTCACCAGGAAAATTATACTGGAAGAAAATCCCCATCAACATCAAAAATGTATACTAAAAATTCAAGGTATTCTTTGAAGCTGCACTTATCTGAAATGCAAAAATTAAGACCTACTTGCTCTTGATTCCCCAACGTCAGCTGAGATGTAATCATGAAGTAGCAGAACTAACAGCATCTGAAAAAATGTTACGATCTGTGCCATGTGTATTTTTTTCTCTAGGTCCTGAGATAAAACTAGATGGGAAAAAATGAAAAGAAAATACAGTGTTATGGTATTATTAAACAAATCCAAGCTTCTCTGGTTTAAAAACTGTGCACGAAGAATAACTTTGAATCAAATCTGCAATCCCAGATGTGGCCATCCTGCAATGAACCACTGACCCAAAAAGTATCAGTGAAGCATGCAAGCCAAAAATCAAGATTTTAAACTCAACAACACTCGCCTGCCTTTCTGTGCAAGCTCACTTTTTACCAAGGCACATATATACACTTAGGTTATATTCCCAGCCACACTTGTCCAAACACTATCCCACTCTGAAGCCATTATCAAAAGACTTGACAGCCTGATTCAAAATGTGGCAAGTGTTTACGTATGAGGTACTGATGGGGAAGTGTTACTTCAGTCTCCATCCATGCACCTGGCTACTTCAGGAAGTCTGATACAATGCCCCCTCCTCTACCGCAGGACTGTCGCCAGGAGTCAGGGCTTCAGCAAGCCCCAGTCCTTCTCCAGCA
Source organism: Empidonax traillii (assembly GCF_003031625.1). Classification (NCBI taxonomy): domain Eukaryota; kingdom Metazoa; phylum Chordata; class Aves; order Passeriformes; family Tyrannidae; genus Empidonax; species Empidonax traillii. Next base: position 656,240 of record NW_020955436.1, on the reverse strand, counting down.
GAGCCAAGCCCTGCAGACTGTGTACTGTGACATCCAAGATTACATAAATTATATACATCTTCAACTTTTGATTTTTTCCCTCTGTTTATGTCTTCTTTGTTATCAGGGTTTATGAACTATAATCCCCTGTGAAGCAAACATGCAATTTTGGTCTCATATTGCTGTTATAAATACTATTTGAAAAATTTACTTAAGTTAAGCTATGTTTATTCATTATGTTTTCTTCAAAGAAAGGTATCATAATAATGAAATGCTTTCTTTGCAGAAGGCCAAGACTCCCTCTCTTTTCATATTTTTTCTTCTAGTCATAAACCTTTATTTATGCCCACAACAAAATGACCTACACACCCCCTTAAAAATACAGATTAAAATATCTATTACACAACAAAATTGGAAGTCCATCTATCAGGCAGGGGGGTGTGGTGGGAAGAAGAGAAGGGGGGATGAATGCTGGGTGCATTTGTGCGTTTTATGTTGCTGCTCTTTGCTTTTGAACTCTTGAGGGTAGACAAGGTGCCCACTGCATGACCAGATGTTCTGAAACCTCTGTAGTGCCGGAAAATACTAGTTTCCACAAATACACCAAAAAACAAATCAGCATGCCTACTGCAAGTGTCTCTTCTTAGGAGACGAAATAGATAAATAGAAATAAGAAACCATTTTCTTTTCCAAGATCAGTTAAAGAAGTAAACTGAGGAGAATGCCACTATAACATACTGAGAAGCCGTCAAGCAGCCAGTAAGTTGTTACCTGCAACAAAATTCTACAGCAATTGAACATAAACCTTTTTCTCTAAAGACATACCTACCTGACATGATTTTTAGGAAAATGATACGAGAAAAAGGAATTACACAGTTGTGGGGGCAAGTAGAGAGGTAGTAATTTCAGTGTCAGGTTCATTCATGGTAGATTCATTATCTGTGTTTGCCAAATAGAAGATATGCCACAAATCAATAAATTGATTTACCCAGGCATTTCAGGAAAAAGCATTGCTTTTTCCACTGTTTAGATAGGACTCATTCCATCTAAAAAAAATCTCCACAAATAACATAAAAAAACGCAAAAATGTCAATTTCCAGGAAATGCTACTCCTACGTAATATAATTTCCCAAAGTTAATAATGCAAAAACATTGTTATTCTCTTATTGATCTCTCCTTCAAGTTACAGGTAACCCCATATTTTGTTCATACTACCTTGCATCAAAATGGGTGAGAAACCAGATGAAGCACTTTGGGGTCTATGCGATAGGACATAAGATGCACTGTTCCAATGGTGCTACACAAATACTGAGATACCATCTTAATCCAAACAGATTAAGTGGCACTTAATTAATTTACACTGATTATTTCAGACGTAATGGTTTGTATGATTGATTATTTTAAAATCCCTTTCAGCCTTTTCCATGGCAAGTGTTTACTGAAGGATAAAACACATCTCTCATGAGGCCAGATCGATCAATACCAAAGAACTTACAACATTAAACCTATGTGGGAATTTGAATAGCAGGTAACTGAAGGAAAACGACACACTTTGGGAATATCAGAAAAATTTCAGCCCATAACTGAAAAAAAAAAAAAAGATTTCTGTACAGAGAGCTGATATATACACACAGCACAATACTGACCATAACAAACTATAAAATCCTATTGATTCTCCTACTGACAACCCAAAAGAAAAAAAATTATAAGGAGCAGTTTTGAAAAAGAAGACTGAGCAAAATATCACAACAGTACATTAACTAATTTTTGCTGTCACCTCTGTGATTGTCTAAATGATTATTTATGTAAAAGAAAAATACAAAACAAGTAACTTAGTAACTTCACTGCCATCAGTCTTCACTAAAAGGAGTTATCATTAATATTGCAACTTCTTTTTTAAAAAATTAAAACAGCATAATAAATTTTAAATATTATTATAACAACATGCTGCCTGCAACACAGAACTGGTATATGCTCTGTTATGAGCACAGACACTTCAGGTCAGGCAGGGACACTGGGATCCTGCTCGCTGGCATCACTCTCCTTTCACCAACCCTGCAGAAACCATTAACACCTTCCTTAAACTGCACTGGCCCCTTTCATCTCTGCTCATCCCCCAGCAAGATCCTACTCACCTGTACCTTCAGAGATGAGCCTCCCACAGGAATAATAGAAGCTGCAGAAAAGAGGCAGATACTCAGAACTAGCTCAGAGGCAAAGGGAAAGCAGGGGGCTGCAAGGAAGTCTGGTGCCTGTGAGGAAGGAGCCGCTCCACAGAAACACTAACACTTCACTGTGGGAGAGGTACATGTGAAAACAGCATTTACTGACTGTCCTAGAGTAGAGAGAGAGCATCATGAATTCCACAGCAGCCATCAGTGTATGTCTTTAATGCTGAAAGACATTAAAGTCATGAAACCATAACATCACAGTAAGATTTCTTTTGGTGAAAACTGTGCTCCAACTTATATTTCTTAAAAAGAATCATTACAATAATTGGCAAAACAAGCTAATCTGATTTGCAGAACCAAATTGCATTGCCTTGACAGATCATTTTTTCCATCTATTTGTGAGAATCCTTCTGTATTTTATTTACAACAAAGCCTCTACTTGGGAACTTCCTTTTAAATACAAAGCCAAATAACTATTTAGTAGTCCAAAATGGACTAATAGAACCTAAAATTTAAAGCATAAATCCAAAACTTAAGCAACCAGTCAACGAGGATTCCAGGAACTATCCACTGTTCACTTCATTTGAAAGAAAATAATAATATAGCACTGCACTTTTAACAGTCAAAAGAGATGCCAAACCAACAGCTCCAGAGACCAAACTTATGTTTCTTGTCAACACAGTAATTACTGAACAGCCAACAGAAGTGTACTTGATATTACTTACAGAGAATACTTGCCCAAGGGTCTTATATTCCACCACCACTAATACGAGCCCAGAACCTCTCCACTGACATTGCCAAAAGCCAAAATTCATCACTACTGATCATGTCTCTCCTATTTCCAGTTTTTTTAAGAGAAACAGAAGAATATTGTCTCTATGGTGGTCCATGGAAGTGCTCACTGCTTTATTCTCTGCCCTTGAGAGCTCTGCTGACTGCTACAAGAAATCAGGGTCCTTCTGCCAACCTTTTGTTGCTGGAGCTGTAGGAGATGGGTCAGATTGTGCAGGGTAGGCGTTTGCTCCTTATTTCCTCTGCATCTGCAAACAATAGCCATGACGTAAAATGGTCTATCTCAGACAGAGGGACACCAATTTACATAAAGGTCTCTGTTGCGAGCCCCTGAAATGAGGGGCTGTAGAGTACACCCTACGTTTTTGAGTGATTTTCATCAAGACTCAGGCAAGCTTCTGTGTGTGTCAGAGTACATGAAAGGTAAAACTCTAGAAATGCTACTAAGCATCAGGCCCTTGAGCCATGACCAACACAATAGTAGTGCAAGACTCTTCTCCACCAAAGCAGAGTTGGTAAAGTATTATTTGTCTTCACCAAAGGCAGGAAATATGGTAGAGTAAAACCTGTCTGTATCAGCCCATGCCCTGTGAGTGCATGGTCAGAGACAACTGACAGCCTCTCCAATGCACATTCAGTTCTTGTCACAGGTAGGAGGAAAACTCAGTGAAGTTCGGAAATTGTGATACATCAACTCACCCATAAGCTGTGTCATTTTAGGCAGCTTTAACCAATTGCACAATTCCTTCACCTTATTTATTTTCTTCTGGGTGCTGCAACTTTGCTGTGCAGCAGCATTTGCACCAACAGGGCCACTAAACACTGCTGACTGGGAAGGACACTGAACGTAGGTTTCCTACACAGGGGACATGTGATACAGCCATTACTGGAACCAGTAGCCTCTACCTGATTCCTGAATGAACTCAAGACTGTCAGCCTGTTACAGATGGCAAAGGCATGTGATTCCCAGAACAGCTTTGCTCCACAGAAGAGCACAGAGGTTCACACTACAGTATTTCCTGTATGCATGCACAGCAGAATAATTTCACATAAATTCACAAGGAAATTTAGGTGCCTAAGTAGGTTAGGCAGAATTTCCACTTTGCATTTATGACACCTAAAAGCAGCACCTTCTGTAACTCAAAGATCAGTTTACTGATGCAGTCTTCCCGTAGCCATTTTTTCAGCAACAAGATAAATATATCACTTTACTCTTCCCAGGAATACTCTCTGAGGAAAGTTTCCATTTAGAGCAATTTGAAATTTTACCGAATCGAAAATTTTTGTTCTTCAGTGCACTTTTGTCACTATTCAAACTGGGGAATGGAGAGACACGTATTTCTTTTCTCTGAGAACCCTGGCTTCTCTGCTGCATGAAGAGCTCTTACTAAAAACTACACTGAAGAACTACACTGAAAGGAGGAGTGCCTTCTTTCACTTCTTCCCATTGCTAGTTAGTGCCTAAGAAAGTCACGAGTAGTATGATTTTAACCTGTCCAGCATCCTGAGAAAATAACCAGACTAAAGATTTTATATATATATATATATATATATATATATATATATATATATATAATTTAGCCTTCCAAGTATAAATTAACACTTCTCTCATATTACATCACTGCATAAACATCTCATCAAATTGAGATCACTAGGTTTGGCCTACAAAGGGACAAATACTAAGACATTACAACAATAATGACTGAAAGGGCATACAAGAGATTCTTTGCATCCAAAAATTATGCAATACTAAAGAAACTATATATAAAGAGAAAAGTAACCCTGAAAACTCTAATAAATATGCATTAAATAATGTGGGAAAGTAATGCAATATTGCATCACCTTCTTTTTATATCTGCTCTCAGTTTTCAAAATTAATGGGTTTTACAAATAAAATGTTAGGGCAATTTACATTTAACTATTTATTCCTAACTCTACCTTATACTACCACTTCTAAGCATTCAAAAAGTCTATGAGGTTAATTCTAAGTCAGTTTCTTTTACCAAGTAATTCATCTGAACCTCTATTTATTTCAACTTGGATTTCAGTCCATTCTGCTTTTTTTCCATATCTTGTTCCTCTTCATTTATTTTTTTTTTTTTTTTGTTGGGTACATAATATAATAAATAATACTTGCAGACATTTAAAAGGATAATAACATTTCCTGGGAAGGGTGAGATTGTGAGGACATCATTAATTTAGGCTCACTTTGCACATACGTGTAAGTATATAAATGCAAGATTGCATATAAATATATAAAATCTCCTACAGTGACAAATACATCAGTATTCCACTTACCATTTCTTTCTATTTTTATGTTAGAACAAACTATTTTGGCATAATCAGCAGTATAATTACATTCATACCAGGAGTGTTCTACAACATTAAACATATGACTACAGTTTTTATTAAGAGTGTTCAAGAAAGAAAAACATGTCTTTAATAAGTTAAACATATCATGAGTTTTCTTTGTTGTTTTTTTTTAAAGCAAGTACTAGTACTTGTACTAGATGATAAGTAGCTATAAAAAGCTTTCCTTTTGATTAAGCAATAGCTGCATTAAGTCCATATAAGAATACATGGCAATGCAAAGGATATAGAGTAGAGTACGGTTTGATATATTTTATTTCTTAAACCCAAAATCAAACAGAAAGCATTTACTGTATTCTCTTAAAAAGAAAAGGCTAATGGGGGTTTTGCTTGGCCTGTCCACCCCATTTCCCCTACCTTTGCTATTGTTCTTTTTACAACAGTAGCAAGGGTAAGAGGTACAGTTTTGTTTGCCCTCTCTCTACAAATCTAAAAGCCTACTTGACATACACACTAAAGAACAGAGATCCTCAAACAGAGCTGGAGAAATACGTGAAAAAGTGAGGACAAACGTAAGCAAAGACCCCTTGCAGCTGAGTGAGTATATCAAGTCCACAGCTGCAGCAATGGGAGCTGTGCAGGGCTGATGGCAAAGCAACCTAGGTTAGCTGAAAGTCAATGTCCAAGCACCTGCAGGATGTGGATGAATGCTGGAAACCTCAGAGAAACATTTGCATCACTTTTCATCCACATTTTCAGAAATCAATCTCACCTGCCTCCACATAGACCTCTGTGGTCCCTCAAGTTATATACTAGCATGGTCTTTTCCTGCTGCTCAAATGTTATCTTGTATTTCCCCCTCAAAACTCAGTAAGGGCACTAAAACTACGTCAAGATTATTTTTGGTATTTCATTCATTTTTGCCACAGCCAAAATTTAAAAATTTCATTAAAAATAGTTGACTTAACAGTCAAAAAGAGCATTGCTGAAACTACTGATAATGCAAACCACTTCAGTCTTCACTCCAGAAGACATTTTAGGGATAGGTATTAAAAAAATCCAATGAGCCAGTACCTTAAATGCAACTATTCTCCAACATGATTGGAATTTTCATTAGAGGTATTCAATATAAACAAAATAAACCCACAGGAATTAATACTACATGGTAAGACTACACTCCATATTTATAGCTTTGATATACATATACTGCATAAAGTATAATGTAGATTATATACAGGAGCAGAGAGGATTAAAAAATTTATCATCTTTTCAGCAGATTTTGGAAGGAATGCTTTTTTAATCAACTGTATAAAGACTTTACACCAACTTCAATTGAAGACCAAAGTAAGCAGTTGATATATATTATAATCCATGCAAAAAGACATTATATTTATGAAAGCAAATAATTCTCCTAAGTGGGATGGGCTGACCGTTTATTTTTCATATGTTTCAGTAAACCACACAAACTTTCAGATTCCCCTATCTACAGCAGAGAAAGTGTGTATTCATGCTCCAACATCTGAAGTCACAAAAGACTTGTATTTTTAAATCCAATTTATTCTGGCACTTTGCATTTTGTTGGATTTATTCCCACTCCAAGAGAATGCTGTGCCAGGAGCCAGCAATTAGTTACCACGAGTTAAAGAAAAAGGAGGCTTACCACAGCACTGGAGCTACTGGACTGACACACAACTGACTGGAAAACAATATAAGATGAGCAACTTATGTAAGTAACCGCACTTGGCAGCTCAGAGTTCTGGCTGCAACAAATTAATTTGAGGTCTCCTTAGAAACCGTGATTTCATCCTGTCTGCAAAAAGCCTGTGCTGTTATTTCTCTCTTTATCAAGGATCTTGAATTCCACAGAAATTTCCCTCCTTGGACAGACCCAAGAAAAACAAACCAGCTAATCATTAGGATAAAATCTGACACTGAAATTGTACAGTTGAAATTGACCTTGCACGCGATAATAGGATTTTGCATAAGAAATGTTTCAATCTACTCCTACAGGAAATCCAGAAGTTCAAATTTTGAGTGTGCACAAGAACAAATAACTATGTTAGCTAACGGAAATACAGAAAACAATTTAATAAAAATTACTACCTGGTACAATAGTTTGGGAGAGCATTTTGTCTGCACTAAGGAATGTAGTTTTCAGTTGGGCCAGTGCCTTCTGTTGAGGTACAAATAACTAAAAATTATGTAAAATAATTATATATAATTATACATAATTATATATCATTTAGCAATAAAACCACTATAATAATTGGCTCAAGTCTGAGAGAAAGGTACAAGAACCTCTAACAACAAGTGTTGATAAAAAGAGGCAAAAAGGCAACATAAAAATGGATTCAATCCAAATAAGAAATTCTAATGTAATTAAAAGACTACTTTAGGATTATGTCTAGTTGACAAGAGATACATAGAATTGCTCATCCATTACTGCTGTGGTCCCAAAGTTCTCAGAAAGGTAAAATAGCCAAAGACTCAAAAATACTGGCAGTGTTACCAGATTCAGAATATTTCTGACAATAGCTCTTCACACACAGCATTCTCTTCCTCTTACATTTATTTTCTTTCCATCTTTTTATTTTTGTGCTCCATTTTTAAGAAAGGGAAGATAGGTTGGCTTAGCTAAGATGTTACCTGCAATGTGATGACTGCAACATTTGCCTTGAAAACAAGAGAGATGCTGTAGGAAATACTTAATAGGTGATTTAAAATAAGCTTACTATGTGAAGGAAAGAATAAGTCTATGGGTTTCATTTGCATCCTGCAAGTAAGGACCAGTATCAGAAAGAGAAATTATATTTTTCTGTCTCCCTATCTTTTTCTTCTATTCCTTCTCCTGTTTATCCCTCAAACAGATTTGCATTCCAGCAACAATCACAATAGTGTTATTCATGTGTCTTTTTCTACAAATTGTACTTAATGCTACTATTAGTTTTAATTTAAGTCCTGTCAAACGCTGGAGAGGATAAGAATGCTGCCATGGACTCCTGTTTTGGTCAAAGGTTTCAAAACTTTATTTGAAAGCTTGTTTTTTTGCAATTTTTAACTATCCTCTTTTTCCCTCATTTCCAGAAACATTCAATAGAAGGCAAATCAGATTAATATTTTTTTTTCCAATAGCAATCTGTAGCCACAGGAAAAGCTGATTAAACTATCTGTTCAAGCTTCAAAACTTGATGTTACTGTTTTACACAATAGATTGAATAGATGTTTATTCCAGTTAACTTAGTACCTAACATCCTTGTGACTACACAGAAAGGTATAGTGAAGAAGACTGGCCTCTAAACCATTTGATTACATGTTAGTATTTTAACAACAATATATAAATTCACTGACATCAAATGAAGAAGAATCATATAACAAACAGATAAAAAGGATCTTTAGGTTTTCCAATTCTATGTGTTTTAAATGATAGGGTTCTTTTTACTTAGTCTTGCTTTCACTGAAAATACTGAAAAGTCATTCAAAAGAGGCTGTGATGGCTGAAGGAATGGAAATAGCAGAAATTCCAAAGGAATTTAGGACATGAGCTAGTGAAAACTCTGAAAGAATTCCAGTTGTATTCAGGGGAGTTAAACCAAACCCTTAAGATTTTAAACAGTTTTTTGAGGGAAGAAAAAAGAAATTTAGTACATTCATGCTTGAAGGGGAAAACATAAACATTTACTGTTTCAAGTATATCCAAAATGTGGTACTTTGAGAAACACTCAAAGTTCCAAATACAGTATGATCCCATGCAAAAATTAAAACAATGCACAAGCTCCATGCCCAGCTGCTTTACCCCTGCAAGAAGATTAAAGGTATTTCAGCAAGCATTCCTTCTCACTTTCTTTACACTGTGATGACTCTTACAGCCCATTCTATGAAGACAATTATTTTTATTGCATTTATAACGCACCTTTATGGTCCTAACCATATAGTTTTCATTCGGTCCACCAAGCAACTAAGGACACAGTAGCTGAAGAGTTGAGCAACTAATGAATGGACAAACCACACCAAGAAGGTTTTGCAGAGGTGCAGGGTGGGCAGAAGGCCAGGGCTGTCCTGCACTATTCAACCCATGTCTCTGGGTTGGATATTTCTCTCCTTTCAGCATTGTTTCACGCAGGTAAATAGCATTATGAAAAAATATTAAGTAACCCAGAAGATCAAACCTCTCCCTGGATGTTGTTTTTCCTGACATAGGAAAAAACACTAGTATTTCCCAATGTCCCAGGTAGGCATCTCAACAGGTTTTTTTCATTTTAGTATGCTTTTTATTGTAAGATCCCAGATTAATTTCCTATTTCTACTCAAAAGCCTTGTCCTTCTGTGGTGGGTCGACCCCAGCTAGAGGCCACATTATCACTCCCCACCTCAGCTGGAAGTAGGAGAGAAAATATAACAAAGGGCTTATGGTTTGAGTTAAGGCTAGGGAGAGATCACTTTGTTACTGTCACGAGCAAAACAGACTTGACTTGGGCAAAAACTAAATTTATTTCCATACAAATCAGAGTAGGATCACGAGAAATAAAAGCAAACCTTAAAAACACCTTCACCACACTCCTCCACACTCCTTCCTTCTTCCCACGCTCAACTTTATTCCCAAATTCTCTACTTCCTTCCTCCAGAGGCACAGGGCTATGGGGAATAGGGGTTGCAGTCAGTTCATCACACGTCTCTGTCGCTCCTTCCTTCTTAGGGGGGAGACTGTCATTCTACAGCATGGGGTCCCTCTCTTGGGAGACAGTGCTCCAAGAAATTCTCCAATGAGTCCTTCCCACAGGTTGCAGTTCTTCATGAAATTCTCCACTGTGGGTCCCTGCAGGGTCACAAGTCCTGCCAGTAAACCTGCTCCAGCATGGGCTCCTCTCTCCATGGGGCCACAGGTCCTGCCAGCACCCTGCTCCAGTGTGGGTTTCCCATGGGATCACAGGCTTCTTTGGGCATCTGCCTGCTCAGAGTGGGGTCCCTGAGGGGCTGCAGATGGATCTCCCCTCCACTGTGGACCTCCCTGGGCTGCAGGGGCAGCTCACTGCTCTCTCTGGATGCAGTTGCCATTGCACAGATTTTATCACCCTTCTTCACTACATTATCCCAAAGGTGCTACCACCATCACTGATGGTCTCAGCTTTGGCCAGCAGTGGATCTGTCTGGGAGTGGGCTGGCATTGGCTATGTCAGACATAGTGGAAGCTTCTCTTCTCAGAGAAGCCACTGCTGTAACCCTCCCAATACCAAAACCTGGCCTAATACAAATGAAAACCTAATACAACTTCACACATGGACAACATCCAAACATGGATGGTCTACTTTGTCCCAGCCCTGGAGCAACAGTGTATATTGAGGTGATTATCTACTGAATAGCAACACCAAAAAAGCCAACATCTCTGCAGTCACCTACACAGAATAAACTGATGACTATGATTATTCTGGATGATCTAGGAAGCACCGCTGTTGTAGGTATCTCTCAGTGTCTGCTAATAAACCTGTTTCTGATTATTGAAAGAATCACCACTAATGAAGTAATTTAGCTCCTTGCAGGGACCAGGGAAAGAGGGGAGGGGCATCAGGAGCACTGCTACAGGTCACTCAGAGAGAACCGGAGTTCAGATGTCTGAAGGATTCTGGAGGACTCCTGGGTCGTGGGGACTGATGATGCAGAAGCTGCATGTAGTCCTGGTCAGTACTATTGTGGGGTTGTGGGAGTCTAAGTGGGAGACAGGAATAAAACCAGTGTCTCTTCCTCTCTCCCCCAACCCCAGCCTCTCTACCTAAATGCAGAGAAAGTGCCCTTTTATTCCATATGATTCTTTAAAAAATAGTGGTGGTTTTTCCCCTTTCACAACTAACCAGCTCTTCTTTTTCATTGTTTAGGGCTCAATGCTTCTTTTAACATGTTAAAAATATTCCCCACATCTTTTTGTGCTTGAATTTTCGGATGTGATACTTTGTAGTTGGATATGTCAGTCTGTATCTGTATCATAACTGCCTAGATACCACATTCCTGTTTTATCATGAGCCTTCATGATGCTGGGGAGTGATTCTCCCACTACTAAGCTAGCAGAAATGTAAGTACCATCTCATCTCTCCCCATGAAAAAGTCCCTGAACCCTATAATACTACTTTAACCTTTTACCTCCTATATCTTTGCTTTTTCTTTTATCTCACTCCAGACAGTCTGGGCTACTGGCCACTTGTTTCGTTTAATCTTCAGACATTTGCTAATCAGGTTTTAATAGTGCAATAGTGCAACTCCAAATCTCCAGAGCACTGTGAGAACTACCTTCAAGACTGAGAGTTGTTTGATTTTATAACAATTCCCACAGACAGGGACATACAAGTTTGTTACGCACTTGGAAATTCTTAGAAATCTCAGTGTTCAAAACTGCAGAAAATTGTCCCTCAGTCATTGGAGACAATTCCCCACAAGCTGGTATCGTAAGGATGGAGTGGGGGTGGAAGGCACAATCCTGTTTCATCTTGCTAGGTTGCTCATGGCAAGAACGCAAATTCCTTCCTCCCACTCCACGACTATGAAGAAATCTTCAACATATGGGTCAGAGAGCTATCCAGCCCCCAGGGATGAGATTTGCTACTATACTCAGCAGTGATCCCAGTCATAAGCACTCATCACCCACACACCCTCTTAGGTTTGCACAAGGGAACCAGAATAAAGAAGGCATTTTCTCCCTCCTTTGAGCAACAATTAAACGTTATTTACCAGAAGACCTACCATAGACTACTCTGACAGATTATGTATTTTACAATATTATATTATTTACCAGAAGACCTACCATAGACTACTCTGACAGATTATGTATTTTACAATATTACAACCCATACAGTAAACAGCCAAAGACTTTCCCTTGAGGACATGGTTTAACAGTGAACATGGCGATGGTGCTGGGTTGACAGCTGGAGTTCATGATTACAGAATCACAGGATATGCCAAGGTGAAAGGAACCTAGAAGGATCATTCAATCCATCTACTAGCCCTGCACAGGACCATCCCCAAGAGTCACACCACGTGCCTGAGAGTGTCGTCCAAATGCTTCTTGAACTCTGTTAGGATTGGTGCTGTGAACACTTCTCTGTGGAGCCTGTTCCAGCACTCAACCACTGTCTAGGTGAAGTACCTTTTTCTAATATCCAATCTAAACCTCCCTTGACACAACTCAGATCATTCCCTCAGGTCCTGTCACTGGTCACCACAGAGAAGAGATCAGTGCCTGCCTCTCCTCTTCCCCTCACAAGGAAGTTGTAGGCTGCATTGAGGTCTCCCCTCAGTCTTCTCCAGGCTGAACAGATCAAGTGACCTCAGCTGCTCCTCATACGGTTTCCCTTCAAGGCCCTGCAGAGCAGAGCAGGACAATCCCCTCCCTCGATCAGCTGGCAATTGCTTTGCCTGATGCCCCCCACGACATGGTTGGCCCTCCTGGGTTTCAGGGCACTGAAATGAATATGCTGACTCATATTCAACTTGCCATCGATCAGGACCCCCCAATCCCTTTCTGTGGTGCTGCTTTTCCAACCTTAACAATTTTATGACTCTGACTCTTTCATGCCGTTCCACTTGCAACTTTTCTGCTCAAGAGAACAGTGCAAACAGTTCTGCTCTTTACTTCTTTTTGACATGAAAGGGCCCAGAATTTATAAATAATTTATAAATTTATAAATAACAAATTATTTAAAAATAAATAATTCACAAGGGTCACATTTCTGAATCAGCTAACTTGACTTAAACTAGCAACAGGTGCATTAAATGGCCATTAGAGGTTACAGCAGTTAAGAGGTTAGAGCAGTTTAGGCAACATCTTTTCTTTCAAAAGCTCAGATTAATTTTTCCAGAGTAGTTTCCATATCTCAAAACATACAAGACATGTGTAACTTATTTTCCATGGAGTCCATTAAGAAATATCTACTGTCACCAATATAGGTTGCAAAAGAATGAATAAAACAACATGGTACACATACTAGGGCCTAGGACAAGGTATCAGACAGGCCTGAACAAAGTACAGGTCGTGTTTTCTTGAATAAACAGGTGTACAGCTTACATTTCAGATGAATACCACAATCTTAAAAAAGCAGATTTTATATTATCATAAGTTTTAATAAAAGGTTTTTTCAAAAAGTGAAAGGAATACAATATGTTGTATTTATGCCAGAAATTTGACTTTTCTTAAGATGCCAGATGCATTTTCAGACATATTCCAGAGTTATTTAACTTGAGATGAGCTTTTTTTTTTTTTTTTTAAATGTCAGACTGGTACTCTTAGAAAATGCAAAATCAGTGCTCTTAGAAAAACAGGTAGATTACATGTTTATTTAAAAAGATGAGTTTATATACAAGAGGGAATTCTAATCTATTCTGTGTTCTCAATAACACAAAATCTTGACTATCACAGTGTTTCAGAGCAAATGCTTACAGTGTTTCCAGGGTTTATTCTGGCACTAGAATGACTTTGTATTCTGGCACTTGAATGACTTTCAGAATGACTGCATAAGAGTCTTTCTCTTATACAGTCTTTCTGACTGTATAAGAGACTCTTTCCAAAAAAAGTCTCCTTGGAAGAATCTCTAGGGTATAGCATCAACAGTCAAAGATGGTGTGTAAAATATCATATAATGTTCTCTTACTTAAACTATAAAAATCCACTGACTAAAATGGATTTTCTTGCCTCTGAGCAGTATTCCAAGACGTGTGATTAGATTCTCGGTTCTTATTTGGTCTATATAATTGATCCGAATTCACAATAAATTTAGCTATAGTTTACCCATAACAACTAGCAACTACAACATAATCCATAAGCATTGCCCTATATTTTAGATCTTTAAAATCAAATGCTGTCCTGTATGTTTTAAAATGAATGAACTTGTTCAAGATGAATTCTAACTTTGCTAGTGATTATTGGTTCTCAGATAGAATTAAAGACAAAAAAAGAGAATAAAAAAGAAAGCCAGTTTCTTCTCAGCCATATTGTAAAATAAACTTCCAGGACAACACCACCAGATTTAAAATGTCAACCAGTGAAAAAGGTATAAACAAACAAAAACTAGAAAACAACCACTTCAGGAAAAATGTGTCAAAATGTCTATGTCACAAAGGTACACAGGATTATTTCCCAGTAATTGTCATAATAATTATTATTATTTTCCACAGTTCAAAATATTCTTTACATCCTGACCTGTTCATTTTCAGGAAACAAAAGCTATTTCCTCTGTATTCAAACAAGACAATAGGTTACTGATTTAAAGTGATTATATATTTACTTCAGGTATCAACAATCAGTGCTTAAATTCTATTTTGGTATTAGTATAGCAGAGTTTTCAGGAAGAAATCACCATATAACAGAATTTTCACAGCATTTTGACTTCTAGGCAAGATTTCATTGCCTGCAGTTGTCCAACTTCTCAAAGGCATCCTCTAAGTAACTCTGCAGGAGCAGAAGACATATATCACCCAGCTCTACTTAAAAATCAGATAGAGTGACCTATGAAACAAATACAAAACTGCATGTGGTCAAGTGTAGAAGAGCAGAGAGAATCAGGTTTTCTCCAAATGAAATGCTCTGTACTGGACAGCTCCAGGATGGATTTGTTGAATGACTTTTGCTTGCTACCATCAAACCATGAGCTACTAATAATCCATGGTGAGTACTTAGCATAAATAGGTATACTTATGCATATACAGAGAAGTAATTTTTCTTTGCTAGAAAAACTTCTGAGGGCAGATAACTTATTTCAATCCAGATCAGAAAAGAAAAGAAAATAAATGGAATGCTATTACTCTTTAGGAAATAAAAATTAAGCTTTACTCTTGGTACTGCTTGGCTTCCTTGAAGACAACTATGTGCTTCTGAAAATTAGGTGCAGCTGTCCTCTCTTTTGAGCTTTTTAATGAAATCCTCTGCACTCTGGCTTCCCTCTCCTTTTTGGCAAAAGTTGTCAATGTTCATTTCAGCCCAGTCATGAGCACGCCATGGCCATGTGGGGCTCTCTGCACAGCAAATGGACTTAATCACAGGAGCATACAATTACATTCCTTTCTCCTCATTGAAAATTCACCAGGGAATAACAAACATAAACCTCCATTGTCCAGGACCTTTAAAAAGAATTTGCTGTTGTTCCTATTCAGCAAATCTTCTTTCCCTTCCCTACCCCTTATTCCTTTCCATGGTAGTAAAACAACAACAAATTCCTTTATCATTTTATTTTCTAGTATACCACAATTTTCACAATTTAATATACTGCTAGCATGTAGCTTCATTTTATCATCAGTAATTTCTCATGGCTTGTGTCATTCTACATGGGACTTGAAAGATTCTCAATTTTATTTTTCAGGGATAGGAAAAAATGCCCCTAGGTCTCTTAATAGCCTTTATTTCCCCATTCTCTTTTTCTTTCAACTTCCAGACAAAGCTATTCAAAAAGCCATTTAATTTAAATGATTGGTTTTTTTAGGCTTGCCATTTGATATTCGCTTCCTCTGCAAGTGACACCTTCTGAAAGACAAAGAGGACTTCTTTTCAATTGGTGAGAATTTCAGTTTCCTTCTAGTAAGCAAGATAATTAGGTGCTTTGCCTCTGAAAATTCCCCTCCACATATTAACACCTTTTATTATCGCATTTCCACATAACCTCTCCTTTGTTTTAAATTACTGTGAAGGGCTGTACTCTAGCTCCAAGGTTCTTGGCTGTACTTGCCCACACTGCTCTACCTCATGACTTGATAGTGAATCTCATGGTGTATCTCAGCAGTTCTCTCATCCAGTTCTGTTCCCTCCTAATGGAAAAGTCATGAGCAGGCAGATACCATTCCACTTGGCGAAGGAAGGCACACAGCTCCTTCCCAAGACACTGACATTCAGTTTGGCTCATATTCTGCCAAAAGTGTACTGTACCTACTGTACTCCTCACAGTCCTGTGCTATCAGGGTCAAGACTTGAAGAGCTGGAGACTCCCTTGTCCAGCTCCCATAGGCAAACTTCTGATAAAATGCAAGTTCAACATATGTAACTTTCCCCTGTGTTTTTGTCTTGGGCATAAAGTCTAACCTCAGAGCCACCTCCCACAGAGTGCTTTTTTGTTTTGAAACTTTTCTCACAGTTGAGAAATAAATGAACTTAAAAAGCTAACAGTTCTGCATGGTCCACTCCCACCTCTTCCATCTTCAAGTCATGTTCTGCATAATTCCCCTATCCTTTAAGTCACTGCACAGATGTCTGCCCCCTCTTCTCCACAAAGGGCACTGCAGCTATGCTTACAGTATCTATTTTCTCCTCTGTCTTTTTATTTAACTGGAAGTATTATTCTATCTTCTGTATGTGCAATGAGGAAACAGGAAACAGTAGAAAACAAGGGTCAGATCTCAAGTGCAAGTAAGGCGGAACATGCTGATCTGGTCAAGGAGAGCTGCAATTAAGGAGAGAGTTATTTAAATACCTTTGCTTAGATGTCTCTCTAATGAAGTCTGTCTGGGACACAGCTCCAACAGAGACACCCAGAAGATGCCAGGTGGATAAAAGACTAAGAAAAAGAAATTACTGCATCTGGGGACATTGAAGGCAGCAGGTACTTTACATTATTCTGCACACTTTAGTGAGCCAGGGTTATACCACAAGATATTAAACTGAGCTCAATAACCTGGTATTTTATAAATTGTACTGTTGATAGAACTATGCAAAGTTATCTTGACCTCTCCACATGTGATACTGCAAGCTCTTGTGGAATTAGAGAGATCATAAGGGGGTGAGAATTGGCATTACCTACTGAGACCAAAAGAAGCAAACAAAGACTTCCCAAGTGTCTGTTAAAGGCTAAGCCTAGATGTAGTCTTGCTGTTATACCAACTGCAGCACTCTTCAATTACGTGTCTTCAAATCACCCTAATTAGGCTCATTTTTATATGCTGAAACAGATTTGACTGAAAAAAAAAAAAAAACCAAACTTTTGGAAATAATTAACTCTACTTAATGAAGAAAGTACAGACTGTTATATTTTGGAAAGTACAAGCTGGCATGCTTTGAAAATTGTTGGCTTAATTTCAGACTAGAGCTCTGGGGTGTTGTTTTCTTTTCCTACTTTCTATTGATGTAGGATACAAATCAGTTCAGGAAAGTTAGAACATGTTTTATCATAACCATGGCTTGGAAAATTTGCACCAAAAGAAAGGGGAAAAAAATACACAAAAAATAGCTTTGGGTAGAGTAAGTGTTCTTTAAAATATACAAAAATGCTCTGAGCTAATCAAATGGCAGTGTTAATGTACACTCCAACCACAGAAGTTGGGACACTCTTCATTCTGACAACTCAATTTCTCCCTTCCAAAGACAGCTTGAATAAAGGCACTTTTCTAGCATGTTCCACAGATAAAATCTTTTTAAAATATCCTACAAGTTTTGTCACACAGCACATACACAGCTGTGAACATGCCATGTTGAGGCAGACACTTCTTCATTCAGCATCTTGCACATCCCCACACAAACCTGCACACTTGTAAGTAAGTAGTCCATGACTACCAGTAGATTTTACCTATGCCAAGAAAGGTGGAGATGGCAGAGCTACACCCCAAACCACTGATTAGCACCTTGTATTTACACAGTACTTCTGACACCATCTCCAAGGACAGAGATGAGTGTTCATGAGGCAGACTTGCTATACCTCTCTGCCCTACATCTCTCACCTCACTCAGGACTCCACAAGAAGCAAATCCTGCTCTTCATGATTACTGAAGTGCTGTCCTCACCTCTGCACAGTTCCCTTACCCCTCTTCGTACCTGTCTTTATCATCTTCCCAACAGCCAGAACAAGTGACACTGAGACCCCCAGCCCTTTTCCCAAAGTCTAGGAGGGATTGGCACGGGCCAATGAAGAGGGAAAGAAAAAATTTTAGCTTGACAAGAAATGTATAGCTGCAGAGGTGACAAGAGGCACCCCACAACATGGGACAGTGCAGAAGACAATGAGAACTGATGTGGATGGAAAGTGTGAGAGAATAAGAGACCCTGCTGCCACAAAGCTCTGCCAAATCCTCCCTGCCCTAAAAATACCCCGAGCCGTCTTCATGCCTCTGTCCCCTTGTCAGCTGCCAGAAGACCCCCCACCCCTAGTACCACAGCCAAAGGGCCCTTGCAGCCACTTCCCAACCCCTCCTGCCCCAGAGGACCTGTGATTGATCCCAGTCCCTCTTTGTCTTCCCCTCTGCAATCTCCATAACCATCTCATTTTGCCACATCAGTATTTCTTTCTGTTGTTGCTACGAACCCTCCAGCCTCTCTTTCTTATTAGTTCAAACCAGAGCTTCAGAGCAAGCTACTAGAACTAATCATAGAGAGAAAAATCTTGGAATACAAAAATTTGAATTATGAAGAGGCCTTAAAGTACAACTATTCAAGGTGAAAATGTAGATTTCCTATGTGCTAATGCAGTATTCTTAACAGGCTTACTTTGAACTGATCAAAAATTCAAGAAAAAATGTAAATATCACTGGCATGAATGATAGTTTTATTTTTCACCACATCTAGTTTAAACAAACTTCCCTGCAATTTTTGCATGTCCTTAGTTATGGAGAATGGGTCTCATTCCAGTTCCTGTAAGTTTCACTTAGAGCAGCTATTAACTTCTCACTACTTAAAGACTATTTTACTACGGCATACAATACACCGATAAAAAGATTGATTACTCAATCCAACACTGAAATTAGACATAAAATTCCAAAAGTTTGACATGTATTTACTTCGTAGTCTTCTTTCCACTCATAGTATAATCCAGTAAGATCAACACTACTCATCTCCCTGGTTTCTATCTGCTGTTAATCATGAATAGTGTGCCTGACATCTACCCTCGAAGGCTAAATCAATCAGTGCTGCTTTAAAACAATGCCTGTGCAGATTAATGGTAACTTGGAAAAGTTTCTTTTGTAAGTCTCACAGTACCCCAGTACCACAGAAACTACAGAGAAGGAAAAAGCCTCTCAAGCCATTTTGCCTATGCTCCTACAGGTCTAAGTTTTCTTCTACGATATATTGCATTTTTCTGCAGCCAATCAAGTTCTAAATGACACAACACAGAAGCCTCACAGGGCTCAGCCTATTTCTATGGGCAAAAATGGGGAGGAAATGTCAAGCCTTGATTATAATGGGGGAGGAGGGGTTACTTAAAAAAGCAATAAGCAATATGTATTGCCATGGTGCAGCAATGTCCTTAACAATTTTCTGCTTATCCCTTAATTTTACTCTGAACTAGTAGCATTGGCTATTTACAAGCAGATCTGCCTGATGGAGCCATCTCCAACCCAACGATCTGAGCCTGATTGCCAAGTGTGCTCAAAGAGGTGCACTGGATTCTCCAGGCAGAGGATGCACAGCAGGCATCAAACCCTCCACCCCTACACGCTCCAGCTGCAGAAGGACAGGGTGCTGAAGCACATGTGTCTCTATCACAAAAAATTCCAGTTCTACAGGTTATGCCATATTGTGTAACTGGGAAAGGTAAACTCTCTGACAGCCTCCTTGTGACTGTCACCCTGGCACAAATGGCAAAGTTGGCCTTCCACTCTCTGTTTGCTTACCCTTCCTAAAACCCAATCTTCAGATACTTCAGGTACCCACTATAATGCTAATGGGCAGATTTCACATATTTTCAACGCACAATTTGGATCAATAAAGCTTTGAAATGTGTCAAGGGCCTCACGGCACTTTACCTGTCCCTTCCCATAGCCCAGGAACCCACATCAGCACTCTGGGGCCGTCATCCCCTGTCCCAGCTCCCCACAGCCCAGCCCTGCCTGGCCATGGCCCCACAGAGCCAGGCCCCACCACAGGCCCATGTCCCAGCCTGGCCCCAGCCCACCCCAGGGAGGTGCCTGATGTGCAGGGCTGGGGCTGCCCTGCTGCCCCCAAACACTCTGCTCCCAGCTGGGGCAGTGAGACAGGCCAGGACCATCCCTGCCACCCCTTCATGGGGACCCCCTGCTGCTCTGCCCTGACAAAATCAGTCCTTTCTGATGATTCAGAGAAACTCCGACATGGTCCAGTGCAACAAACCAACATCATAAAAACCAAAAGCAAGACATTTTATAAGGCACATCTTGGTCTCTTCAAGCACTCCAGCCTGACACACCACTGTGGGTGTGATGGGGCTCAGCTGGATAGAGCATGGTGCTAATAATGCTAAGGTCATGAGTTTGATCCCTTTAAGGGCCATTCACTTAAGAACTGGACTCGATGATCCCTGTGGGTTCCTTCCAACTTAGAATATTCAGTGAGAAGGAAGAAGCAGAAGATGCCCCAGGAACGGCACATCTTCAGCAGGTTTACTGGGCTCAGCTCATGTTGTGCCAGCTCAAATAAGAGAAAGAAGGTAAAAACAAAGACATGTTAATAATACAGATGACTAAGAGCACTGAAAAAGCCTCTCTTTTCAGAAAAGGACATCAGAAATATTGAACCAACTTTATCCAATGCCTCTCAAAAATAGCAAGAGCAGAACCCAGGGACACCAATTAATAACAAATAGAGACAACCTAGAAATAGAGGTTAAGCCTCATCTGTTCCTACTTTTATAAAACAAGGATGTTCAAAACCCTTAAATGATCCTTTTTTGGAATGAGAAGCTAAGTTCACAAGTAGTTGCAGTAAGCAAAGAATGTGGTAGAATTTTTAATATAAATAACATATAAATTGATAATAACAATACAAAGAATAACACAATAAAAGAAAAAAAATTGAGCAAAGCAGCAAAAACCTCTAGGCAATGGAGGTAAGGGAAAAAAACCCACCAAGTCTCATTTCAGTCAGCAATTTCTGTAATTAATTGGGATGATAATTGGACCAGGCAAACCTTTGTTAAATGCAGTAGGATAAACTACATATTTCAAAGTATGTTTAAGAACTGAATAATATTCCAAGTAATTTCCAAGATGATGATCACAGCCAAGACAGACATAAATTAAACCAAAGTATTCTGCCTCGTGGACTCCCTGAGACACACTGGTATTACTGAGGATCTGAAGGAAACAACATGATACAATTTGCATAACTGTACTTTGAAACTAAGTTCAAATCTCCTAACATTTACACATAATCCAGTTTACCAGTTGTGATGGTACCAAACCAAGATGTGATGTTCTTGAGCAGATCATCCACAACTGCTCTTAGAGTTCAATGGCAAATGCAGTTTGAGCAGAAAGAAGAATCACAAAATCTGGTATAAAAGTTTGGCATGTAAGTGAATTACTGTTAATGGATTGCTGAGCCATGTTTACCTTACAAAGCTAGTTCTTTGATATGCATGACCATCATCAAGAGAGTGAGTTCACAGGCTGGCTTCCTCATGGCCTCTGCCACCCATGGAGCCTTTAAGGGACCTGAAGAGGTCATTTAACGTCTCTGACAACAAGAAGGAATGATCACCTTTGTCCCTACGATTTCTGGTAAGTGATTGTTTGGACAATCAATGCGCAACTACCTCTGCAGTTACGCAGGACTTTCCCTACTGATTTAACCTAATGTCTCCTGCAGCAGCTCAGCATGCTGGTTCTTGCTATGTCTCCACTGGATAAGGAGAAGAGTGTGCTTCTCACCACTCTGCAGCAACCAGCTACATAGCTGAAGATTATTATCACATCTCTCACCAGTCTTTGCTTCCCTAGATTGAAACATTCCAGTTCTTTCACTATTTTCCCCTAGGTTATGTTCTCTAGATCTCTGAACTCCTTTGCTACTCAACTCCTAACTGGTAAGACTCTGATAGAACCTTGGTGTCCAGAATCCTAGACAGTACTGATACCAGACACAGACCCCAAAGTCACAATTAGCAGGAAATGCAACACTCCTGTTATGTATCTCCAAATTTGTCTTGATTTTGCGCATCTTCAACATACTGTATCCTATCAAAGTCTTCATGCTGAAAACTAAATTTCCTAAGGAAACTGCTTAACACAGTTCTTCAAATAAATATTTTATGCTCATCCTTTAGTTTAGTATTTGAATAAATATTTGCATTATGCATTTGAATAAATATTTGAGTGACATTACATAATAAGCACCTCCACAATAAATAAGGTTTGGGGAAAACTTCCAAGTAAGTTTACTAATTGTAACAGACTCAGAAGGCTTTCTCAGGTGCCTGAAAACTGGAACCCTTTCAGAATCAACCAGCAGACTGGTTTTCCAGCATGAGAAATCCTCAAATCAGAGACCAGATCCTTTCAGCCAATAAGTAACATGTACATCTAAGCCTTACACAACTGAAAATCAGTAATCAGAAGTAGCCTACAGAGCAAATTCCTCTATCCAGGTATAGAAGCAAGTACAATTGCAGTTATTACAGATCCTTCTACCTTACCGATTATTCTAAAGTCTGTACTCTTGCCACAAACTACTGAAGTTGATACGCAAAGCCATTAACTTTGTGCAAGACCAACGTGATGAAAGAACAAAGCAGATTTCTGTACAGCACAGAAGGATATAAATGATTTCATCTCGTGCCAATAAACTAAGCAAGGATGTCATGCTAGTCCAATCTGCTGCACGCACTGCAGTTATGTTGCAAAAAAACTCCTCACCAGTGACACAGTCCCAATGTCAGCTCCCTGCTGAGAAGGAGGCACAAGTTTCCTTATCTCAGCCCCGCGGCTCCCCGGCGCCCACGGTCCCCACGCCTGGCAGTGGGGAGGTGGCAGACGCCGCCCCGAGGGCTGCACCTGCCCGCGACCCTGCCCGGCTGCCCCCCCGACGCTGCCCCTCCAGCCGCCCCGCGGGCAAGCGGAGCCCCGCAGGGATGCAGCCACCCAGGAGCCCTCCTGTCCCCCGGGAGCCCCTGCTGACCTGCCGGCGGCCGCACACCGCCCCTCCGCCGGCCGCGGTGCCGCACCTGCCGCAGGCTCCGCTCGCTGCTCTGGCGCGGCTCCGTCCCACGCCCGCCCAGCCCCGAGCCCCGGCCCGCATCGCCCGCGGGAGCCGCCCCGCCGCCAGCGCCGCCCCCTCCGCTCCCGGGTCCTGGCACGGTCCTGCCTGCGCTCCGGCCAGCGCAGGACGCTGTCGCGTTCGCAGTTTGGCTGCTCCCCGCCGCAACTCCTGTGCACTCCTGCCCCCCGAAGTGCCGCCTCCGCCGTCCCGCACGGTCCCCGGTAAGGGGTCTAATATGCTTTCCCCGGTCTGTGAGACAATCCCAACCACCGGCTGCATCGGGGATTAGCAAACTGTTGGATGCAAGAGGGAAAGGCCAAGTAATTTGAAGTAGCTTGGTGATGATGTCCCTTTCATTTCAGAAGTGCTTGGTTTGGGGAGCTTAATGCAAGATTTGGTACTACTTGGCCATATCCCTCAGCGCTTCTGTTGCACATGTGGTTTCACCCCTTTACTAAGTGAACCTGTCCCAGAAACCTCCAGTAATCATCACACGTCCCTTTCCTCTGTGTCTGCAGTATCATCACCCATACCAGAACTCAGAAGCAGAAGCTCTGGACCCGTCCATTCAAAACTTCTGGCACTCATGACCCAAATGCTTCCTGTCCCTTCGCACCTTTGGAGAACACATGCTGCAAGGTGTTGCAACAGAGGGATCCAGATCTAATCCTGCAGCTGCAAAGGCAGTGCCCAGATGGATATCTTGAATAAATTCCTGCCTGTCATGTGTCACTTCCAGGTGAAGGGAAAAAATGTCTTTTACGAGACCTGGCCTCAGTGACTGTTGTGTTCAGGAGACAGACTGGTGGGAACGCTTTGTCTTTGGGAATTGGATGACCAGACAGTGAGCATATGACTTTCATATGTGGAGAGAGACTTTCATTTGTGGTGTCTCTCATCACTTTTACACAAACTTCAGGAACCTCTCCACTTGAGAGAGGTGTGGCAAGCCTGCCTGGCACAGGTAAAGCTGTATATAAAACTTCTGGGGCCATTCCCTAACTATTGCTTATTCACAGGTTATACCTAAATGATGTTCCTCATGTCTCCCCCTACACATCCATGAAGGTTCTAGAGGAATCTTGGAGCTGTGTCACATGGGCCCTGTGCTCTTGTGAAAGAATGCATGTGAAGAAAAACATTCATTAAATAAATGCCTGACTACAATGGGTCTGAGCCTGATAGGTAGGGAGTGCAGCTTCCCTAGTTCTCTGTGAATAACAGACACCTACCACCAGTCCCAAGTAGAGGCTTCTTGCTCTCATACTCAAGGTCCTTACCCCCTCTGCCACTGCCATTTTCAAGATTTTAGGCCAGCTTGTCTTCTTGATGCTAAATGTGCTTTTCCAAGACACTGTGGGCTATTTGCACTGTGGGCACAGCAGTAGCCACGACCAGTTCATCAATTTTGTGGTCAGGGTGGTTACTAAGAGACCTCATTTAGTCTCTTTCCATAGCTCTTTCCTACTTACCTTATACCCATGCCTGTGTACAAGCTTGTGTTTGCAGAGTTCATTCAGCCAGGAGACGAAGCTCGGTTCAAACATAGCTCCAGTATGCTTTAACATGTTCTCTCTTTTGCTGATTGCTGAACAGCAGCAAATTTCTGTGAATGAACAAGGCAATAAGTGTTTGTGTTACCTGCTAGCACACAAAATTCAGGCAAACACATCCACCCTTGACAGAAAGAACTGTCAACTTCCAGTTAAGTGCAAATAAGACAGAAATTTTAAAAATCAACCCTCCTGTTGTCTGCCTACTCAAACACAGCAAAGGATCAAAAGATGCTTCTCACTATAAATTGTATCCCAGAAAGGCACTGTTTGGGCACGTCTGTAAAGAACATCTTTGATAGTGATTCTTTGTTTGCCATCCTCCCTCTGACCACGTTTGGAAAAGTGAACACTCAGCAATAAACCAATGATGTTTTGATGATGCAGTTTGATTGCTCTCAGTGAATTCATTCATATATATGGGTGTGTATATATAACACTAAAGTTACACACGTGTATTTTCTGTATATTTTTTTCCAAATTAGAAGAGCCTCTAGAAGAGAGATTATATTTAAGGGATTCTGTGAATGAATTTTCAAAGAGTAGACCATACCTATTTTAACTTGAAAAGTTCATGAAAAAAATTAATAACTTTTAACTACACTGCAGACAGAGTACGTAACAGCAAATGCCAACTCTAACAGGGTTTAACTCTAACAGAATCAATATTTTTCAAATTGTAGCACCTCTGGCTCATTGTTTAAATGAAGAGAGTATTTATATTGACAGCAGTTTCCCACCATTCATGTCCAGTGAGACTCCTTAAATATCAATCATTTGTAAGCTTTGACAATGTTCTGATTAACAAACTTATCTCCTGGGAATCAGTTTAGAAATGCTATATGTATAAGCTTTGTCTTTAACTGCATCTACAATTAAGTCCAAAAAATTGCAGTAGAAATGCAGCAATCTCAATTGCAACTAGCTGTCATATGACTTAAATCCACCAGTGATAACCCAGGCTTCACTAAAAACTCTTTTCTTTAACTTACACAATAAATGGAATAGAAGGGTCAGTCTTTTCAGCCTATAGGCTGGTCATGTTAGGAGATGATGCACAAAGTGGATGTGAATACAGCCCTCAGTAGATTGTTGTGTTGCCAGTATGTTTATTCATCCATTATGATTCTCTTATCATTAAGTTATTAAAATGGTGAATTTTTAGCTGATTACATATCAAGAAAATTTTATATGATTTCCTAAATGATGAGTCCGAAGAGGGGAAAAACCCCATTCTTGTGTAAAACATAAATCCGTATGGTGCCCAGTGGGGCGATGAAAAATGAAATTTATGAAAATGCAAACTAAAGTCTAAGGACAAATTGCATCCAAATTAGTCATTTTGAGGTCTCTGCTGCATTCCTGTCTAGCTTCAGGCAATCAAAAATTGTGTCATCTTCCTCCCACGCTGTGCAAGTTCTCAATGCCTTTCTTTGTCTCATGATTCTGTGGTTTCAAATTAAGTTTCTAGTTATTCTAGAAACAAGTTGTATTAGCCGATGCTATGTAGATACAAAATTGTTTCCTCGGGGAAGCTCTTAGAGTTACACTAAGGTAAATCTATATTACCGAAGAATATTGAAGATTCAAGTTTTACTGACTGGGATTAGGTACTTTTCAAAACCTATACTTCTATGTCTATTCTCCTCCTGCTGAAATAGAAATCACATTCTGTAGCCCTTGTTCTTCTTTGCTCAAGAAAAATTTCAATTTTTCCGTTTTTTCCCCATTCAAGTTTTAAGGGACTGGACAGATAGTATCATAGCTGTGCTGTGTTAACTGAAAAGTTTGGAAAACATGAAATGTACATTATTAACAGTTCGTTATTACATAGGCCTGCTTCTGTAATGACTTGCACACTAGTAGCTTTACGTGGTGTGCATACTGATGTGTATATTAGTGTTTGCATAGTCCTGAGGATATCAGTCATGGAGGAGAAATCATATGAAGGTCAGTTTATATGGAGAAATCATATCAAGGACAAGCCCCAATTAACCATCCACAGTTCCCCTTCTTCCCTCACAGTGGCAACACAGGGCCCTCTCCCATGTCCTTTTGTGATGGACAAATGGAGCAGATGAAGTGGAAAGGTACAAAAGATTGGGCATGAAACAGCATCTTTAAATTCATATACTGTTATGAATAATAGTTGGGATCCCCTGGTGGTCTAGTGGTTAAGGACACGGCGCTGTCACCACCGAGGCCCGGGTTCGATTCCCGGTCGGGGCCACTCCCTGGGCAGATGGAGCTCGTTAGCCCTGTAAGGCAATCCATCTACATCCTGAGGACCTCGCTGCCAAGCTCACTTGGCCCCGGCAGATGAACCTCAGGATTAAAGGGTGGGCTCAGTTCCGCACACACTGTGTCTCACCTAAAAAATCCAATGCGCAGGCTGGAAGGTGGAAAGACCTTCCCCGGTTCTTTGTTCGCAAGACTGGCCATTATATGAATAATGGTTAAAAACCCCCACATATTTAGATTATTTCCAATTAATAGTTTTCAGGTCATGTGATTTGATTTACAAGGTGATTTAAATCAATTTCTGTATTTGTTACTAGTGATCTCATGCAAAATAATGACATTTCTATCTAGTGTAAACAGTTAGGCTGACCTGACCCAGAGATTAGCTCAGTTGCTTAGAGCATGGTGCTAAGACAAGAGGGCATGGGCTTAAGCTCTGCCAGGGGAGCTTTAGGTTGGATATTAGAAAGAAGTTCTTTACAGAGAAAGTGATCAGGCATTGGAATGGCCTGCCCAGAGAGGTGGTAGATTCACCGTCCCTGGAGGTTTTTAAGATGAGGCTGGATGTGGCACTGAGTGCCATGATTCAGTAATCACAGTGGGGTTGGACTTGATGATCTTGGAGGTCTCTTCCAACCCAGTTAATTCTATGATTCTATGATTCTAATAACACCAAGGTTGCAGGTTCATATCCCAGTACAGGCTATTTGCTTAAGAGTTGGACTTCAGGATGCTTGTGGGTCCCTTCCAACTCAGAATAGTTTGTGATTCAAGATTAAGAGTGTTTTTTGCTAGCTTCAATCATCATTTCTACTTTTCAGGTTTGTCTGGCCTGAAGTTTCAGTGCAATTCTGTGCCTATGATTATTTTTATCTATCCCTACAATCAGCCAGTAAATACTAGGAAGCCAGCCAGGAACCAGTAATCTCAGAAATAAGTGTTGTTGCTGAATCAGCTCAATTTACACCTGTGTATGATAGATAATTCTCATGGGGTCAACCCCATTCAGGTGAATAGCAGTATTTCTGTACACCTCAGCAGATGCCCAATGCATAAAGTGTACTCACACTTCTGATAATCATATGCTTGCCTGTGAATGCCAAATTTTGTAAGAGTTTAGACTCTCTTTAGGACACCAGGATCACACCTCTCACCTTAATGAGGGTGCATTCTAGACAACTTCAAGCTGTGTAGGTGTCATGATTGAGTTTTTTAAGGTTGATTAAGGAATCACCAGCACAGGTATCAGCAAAAGATGGTTTAATATAAAATCAACAGCATGACAAATTCTCAGATCATAGTGTGGCCTGGAAAGGAGGAGCAGGGGGATGCAGGGAGGGATGCATAACCGCAGTAGGAAATCCTAATAAATACACCACTTAGAGTTTATGCTACAGGAAACTAGCAATGCAAGATATTTACTTAATTATGCTGTCAGCAACCACATCACATTCTGAAACCATCTCTGCAAGAGCAGGTTGTATTTTAAGGGACAGAAGTCAAACAACCTTATGGCAAATCAATCTTTCTGTATTTTCCATCAATTCTCCAGTAAACATCTTTTGGTTTACCAAAAGATTCTGGTTTACCATACAAGATTCTGAACTGAATTCTTCGTTATCATGATGAGAGCGGGGACTGGGGTCTGATAAAAGAGAAACTAGAGCCAATGTGTGAGAATAAAAAACTGGAAAATAGTAGTTGGAGCCCAGGATTTGCAAAACAGAAGCTTCCACAATGTCTGTCATTGAAGGTATTGCTTTAAAAAAACATGATTTAAAAATTATATTCCCATGTTTAAGTGGCAGCTCTTTGTAGCTAAACGATGTTAATGTAGGCACTCTGACTAACCACTACAAACACTTCAGTTGGGTGTCCACTTTAGGAACGCTGTCTCTTTACATAAACACTGAGGAGAGGCTTCTCCAAGGACATTTAGTCTAGGTTTTTATACTTTATTAACAATACAAATCTGGAATGAAGTTACATAGTGTGAATAGCCCTCATGGAGAAAATAGGTCTTTTAAAAATGGGGTTGTACATTTGATTTTCAGTAACTGTAGCCATTAACCCAGAAGATAAGAGTATTTAAAATGCACAAAAACTTTCAAACTTGGAAAAAAATTATTCTTTTGCTTCACTGCATAGTGCTGTATTAGTTCAGTAGGCTCTTCTACACTTTTTCTAGACCTTATTTTTAGACCTTAAACTGAAAGAGGGTAGGTTTAGACTAGATATTGGAAGAAATACTTCACTGTGAGGGTGGTGAGCCACTGAAACGGGTTGCCCAGAGAAGTTGTAGATGTCCCATACCTGGAACTGTTCAAGGCCAGGTTGGATGGGGCTTTGAGCAACCTGGTCTAGTGGAAGATGCCCCTGCTCTTAGAAGGGAGGTTGGAACTAGATGAGCTTTAAGGTCTAACTCAAATCATTCTATGATTTTCAGAGTACCACACTGAGCATAACTTAAGATACGGAAACTGTTTCCGCATGTATCATTTTTGTTTAGTCTGGTTGTGCAGAAAGTTCTCCCAGATAAAATCACTCTGATTTGCCATGAGAAAAAAAGAAGAAAAGAACAAAGGTAGAACTACTCCCAGATAGAAGACTGCACATAGCAGATTCCAGTACTCGAGCCCACTGTGTGGGAACTTACTGATTCAGCAGCTTTCCTGCAACTCAGGCCCCTTGCAAACCACACCATGAGCTATTTTGTTCTCTTTTGAATTAATATAATCCATATTGATCAGCTGAAGCTCTGACCTGAATTTAGATGTGCTCTAGGCAAAAATTGTTTAAAATATATTTGCACTGGCTAACACTCCAGATTTTTTCTGTGATGAGATCATTAACTTAAAGCAGCTTGATCACATGCAGCTCCCAAAATCTGATTTTGACCTTGTAAGTTATATAAGAATCATTCTAGGAAGCGCCTCTATGGAGAAGTACTTCATTTAGCAATGGTTTCACTGGTTTTGTTTTGGATATAAGGGGAACAAGGAGAAAGTTCAGTCCTGCCTCAAAATGTTGCTCTGCCGTTCACAAATTCTGCACGAAGAAAAGAAACAAAAAAGTAAGTTAGATAAGCCTATGATTTCTGGTCTAGCACATTGAAGAAGAATTGAAGAAATAAACAGCCTTTAGACAGTACCACTTGTAAGGAGTGTGTTTAAATATTAACTCCTTTTTTCCTCTCAATTAATAGATGATTTTAGAGTGGAAAGGCTGTAACTTTAGTAATTGCCTAACTTGCTGTTGTTATTGCCAGCAGAAGACAGAATGCACAGGAAGGCAGATAGCTGATTGAGCAATTCCTATCAGAGTGTTCAAGAGATGGACTCTGAAGCCTGAGGGAAAAATCATTTTGTAAAAGCCTCCTGGTGAAGAAAGAGAACACAGTGCATAAATAATCGTCAGGAGTAGCAAGCAATGAGCAGAAACTGTATGGAAATTTCATGCATGCAATTTTTTTTCAGAGGCAAAACACAAGTAATTGTCAGTGTAATCAGAAAATACTGAAGGACTTCAAGGTGCAGAAATATCACGAAAATGTTACTGACCAGATGAGTAGGAAAATAAGTTTCTTAGCTGGCTCCAACCCATGTGATATAGATGCAGTAGACTGCAGAGGGATCAGATGGTAAAACAGCATGTGCTGGGGATTCCCACCTTACCGGAAAAGAAATTCTGGAGTTGCTGGAGGGCTGGAAGCAGTTTCTGGAAGGAAGTGGTCAACCCCAGAGCTTCCGGATCTCCTGTAGCACTTCTCTACAGATACCATGGCTCAGAAGTGACAGAGCTGTTGGACTGGTTACTGACCTGCACAGAAGCAGCAGTGCTCAGGTGGTCAGATTGAAGAAATTATGCTAACTACTAATCCACTGCAGACAAGAAGAGAAGTGCAGTTTACTTTGTGTGCTTTATTTCACATTAAAGTGTGCTGTTATAGTATTAACACTTCTAATCAAAGTGTTTTGGTAAGGAATTTGATCCAACTCATGGGAATCCCCAGGACACAAATAAAGTAAGGTGGTTTCTGGATAATACATGAGTGCTCAGTGTCAGTATGAAGCGTGACCTCCTGAAGTAATAGCCTTGCATGCAGAGTGACAGGAGGACATTCTCTCATTACCCTAATTTTGAGCAAGGGCTCACAGTAGGAAGATAAGAAGTCATCCTGAAAGTACATCTGTAAGAGTAATAACCACTCTTTGAGACTGCTGTTTCGCAGAACTTAGAGTCAAGTTGGATGAAGGACTGAACTCCGAGGAAAAGGAACAACCAGAAAAAGAAGTGCAACTAAAGAAAAGGCATCATAAGGAGACTGTACAACAGGGCTGGTAGTTCAGAGCTTCTTAGAAAGGTAGAGCTCAAAAGCAGTGGAGCAGCACAAGAATCAAAGAAATCTAGGAACAAATCCCACAGAACTGTTCATAGAAATCAGTGAAAAGAAATTAATAGAGCAATTATTTTGTACCTTGTGTCCTCCAAGTATAGTGAAGAGCTGGGCACACATGATGAGGAGCAGCAGTAAAGCATAATTTATGGAATATTGCGGGGATGAAGCAGCCCCACTCCCATTGGATTTCCTAGCGTATCACATTTCATGTTAGAGGGTGGATTGAAGCAATTATCACCATGACCTTCTACACTTGTAATTGTATTGAGCATCTGATAGAGACATGAAGGGACATAAAGATTTCTCTTTACAAAAGTCTTCATTCAAAAAAAGGCCAAGATCATCCACCTTATTATACAAGAGGAAAAAAGGCAAGGAACAGAACATATTCATAGCTTTAGCTGATTGAATACGTGGTTATCCTTCAAGTTGAATTATCATTCAGAGATGGAAGGGGGAAATAAAAACAGCTGTTATGATAACCTCTGGATTGCTTCAGTGGTACAGAATTCCATTTATACTCTAATGCATGAGGGACATTTCAGATGTTTGTGAAGAGTATAACCCAAGTTTCAAGGATCAAAAAAACGTCCTCACATCCTTAAGTTACTTCATCCGTTCCCATAAAACATGGGTGGAACATCTGGTAGAAGTGGAAAGTACTTCAAAACTTTTTAAGAGCCAGGGTTTAAATTTGTGAGAAAACATGCTCATTTACAAAGGATCACACAGTTTTCCTGGGACAAAGAGTCCGTGATGGTGGGCTGGAGCCTTGTGTCCAAAAACATGCAAAGTAAAATAATGGAAAGTTCCTACGTTTGTGAGGAGGACACGGTGACTTCTAGGGCAGCTTTGTACATTTTTTTTAACAAAGAAGAAAATCCGAGCTACTCTTCTGGACTGAAAAATATTCAAAAGATTAATTCTGAAGAAGAGAATGACTTCTAAATTATGCTGTGCCTGGCTCATCCCAACTATTTGCCATATACCTGTGGTAAGTCAAAGTTGGTGTTTTTGAAGTTTGTTCTTAAAAAAAAAAATAATTAATGGTCAAGTTCCACATGCACAGAACAAAAATTGTCAAAACCCAAAAATTAGAGAACTACAAAAGTTCATTTATTTGATTACTATGATGATCCTCCATTTTTGCCATAAATTTACTTACTAGATCCAGAACTTGCAGATACATAAAGCACAGAATCTTGAGTGACTCCAAGGATATTCGTGAATTCACAAGCTGCCTAAACATGCATTCAAATTACACCACAATGGTGGATAAGTGAAAATTTTTTAGTTATTTAGATTCAGCTACAGATCTAGTAAGAATAACCATTCCTACCTGGGGATGACTTCTAAGAATGACACTTTGTAAAGTGGATTTTCAGCAGCACTGGAGAAGGCTGTCAGCTAACCAAGTCATATGTGGTACTTTAGCAGCTTTACTCTGCCTCCTCTAAAGAGAAGTCCACAAAGCAAGTGGAAACAGTTGAACAATTTGAAGATAGATCCCATCAGTCTGAGTCCAGCTATAGGCTAAACCAATAATCAAGTGCAGAACCTGACAGGGCAGATGACAGTGGCTGCATGTGCCAAAGGGCAGACTATATAGATTCTTAAGGGTATCAAAAAGTAAAAAGTCAGTTTGAAAAATTAATTTCTCCTTGTTATTAAAATGGTTGGTGAATGTTAATTAAAAAGTCATTCATTATTGTTAATTCCTAAAAAAATGATAGCTTAAGGTAAACTGAGGTCATGAAAGTCAATGAATCGTAAACAGGGGGAAAAAAACCCCATGAAATCATAGACCCCATCCTAAATAATTTCCTTCAGATATTTGCCTAATTTACTCTTAAAGATATACAGCATAAAGAATTCCCACTTTACCCAGGCAATATCTTATCAACTTTATTTACCAATATTGTCAAAAGCTTTTTTTCTTCTCTAACCTTGAAATTTTTTGTATTGTGTGTTATGTCCATTACTATTATCTCAGTTCACTTTTGACTGGAAAGGAAGATTATCTTTAATATTTTTTCAGTATCCCAGTCTTAAGACCAGTAAAACAGTTCAATTTAGTATGTTCCTACATATGTGAATATCAAGTACAGAATCCTAGTTTTCATTTTAAGAGCAACATTTTTCTCATGTTAATTAAGAATTAGCATCTAGCTTTTCATCATGACCTATGTACCACTGTCATTAAAGATACAGAAGCCAAAATGAGTAAAGGCAAAGTCAGACATTGCAGAATATTGCATCTGCTCTATAGCCTAGTCAATACTAGAAATTTATTCTTCATGTAGAGAGAGAATTTATATAGATGAAATCTAGCCCTGTTGAAAATCACTGGCAGTACTGCCATATGTTTCCTTACAGATAGGATTTCAAAAAGGGGGATTTTTTCCCTATCAATAACATTTAAACAAAAGTTCGCATTCCATTTTTTTCCTCCCTCTCCATCATTTGTGGTTTTTTTGAAGCAATCCCTTCTCTGCTGTGGGTATTATTTTCCTGGGTTTGCCAGTGTTCAGATTTTTTCAAAAACTTCTAAATTGTGAGCAAATGAGCAAATAATGTTAAGCAGCATTACATTACTACTTAAATAAACTGCCTGGTTCATGTTCTAGCCTTTCATATAAAAGTTTTATAATTACCACATATAATAGAAGTTTGTGAAAAGTACTGCCATCTATCCATAAGCTTATCTCAAATAATCAAACTCTTGATTTTGAGTACAATAGATATGATCACTGGGAATTATTCAATGTATGTGCATTGTCTTCCAGTAGAAGATTTCATAACTGAACCACAGGTTTTTTTTATTCGTATTCTATTATTCTAATATTACATTTTTAAGCACACAGTTTTTATTAGGCTTCTCTTGCCAACTCCAAGAAACAAGCCCTGGAAGTTAATTTTATACTGAATACTTCCATTCCTAACAATCTGTCACCCATTCACTTAACATAGTTTAATAAACACAAAGACAGCTGTCAGAGTAAAATAAACAGGGGAATAACGATATCACAAAAATTAGATAATGGAGATTTTTGTCAAAGGATGTTAAAAATTTAAGTAAATCAGAAGTGCTCAAGACCAGTCTACAATTCAGTGGGTATTTTTGACAAAGACAGCTGGAACAACTCCAGGATATCAGAGTTCTGGCATCTCCAGAAACAGTGATTTTTCCCTTTCAGTCTGCCTAACACACACAAATTCCCACTAGGTAAATGGATTATTCCCCCTTCTCTTTCAAGAAATAAAATGTGAACACAGAGCCAGAAAAACAAGGAAAACATGAGGGGAAGATAGGAAAAAAAATCAGAAAAGAGTACATGAAATGGAATTGAATTTGAGGAATTACAGACTCCTGAAATGGCATGATGCCTCAGTGCTGCGAGGCTTGCCTTGCTCCCACGGTGGCTCGGTGCAATGGCTCAGTGATTTTCTCCTTTTCAAATCTGCTGGACCCTGAGTGGTTCAGAGAACAGGCGTGAGTTTTCTTTCCAGTTCTGTAGTTTCACAAGTGCTACTGCTCAAAATATAATCAGGACCATCCTGATATTACACAAGTTTCAGTAATAAACTTGTGTCTCTAGCATAAAATCCGATCATAGTGTCTTTGGGAACTTGATTTCTGGAAACTTAGGAAATGAAGCAAGAATAATACTTTCCTTCAAGATCAACAGATAATAATCTTGTCATCATCACTGTTTATTGCCCTTTGACATATGGGAAAAAGATGGTAGATCATGTGTTGTATGACACTGAGCTGTTTTTCCTTGGTAGTACGTGTATCATGCTAAACTGGCATAAAATATTTAAAGGGATGGTAGTTGAGAAGTCAATATTCTGCTTAAATGTGTTAAGATGGATCCTAAGAGAAAAACAGAAGTGAAAATTAGCTTCTTTTAGAAAGCATGCCATTTTACATCACAGTACACTGAGTTCTAACTTAACCCAAGGAAAGAAGCTGAAAGAAACCCCTAAGCCTAAACACCAAATTGCTGATATAAATGAGCCAAATGAAGGTGACTGCCATTGCAGCTTCCCAGCAGCCCCAAAGGGAGGGAGAGGAGACAAGATGTGGAGGTGGAACAGCAGTGTGAGTCATCCCAGGGTTCATTTATGGAAAGGTCAGTGGGGAATGGAACCAGGACTAACTAACATTACTCAACTGCTCTGTGAGTTAACATTTCCCACACCCTGGGGTTTTTTTCCAATTTCAGCATGTCCTTCCACTCAGCATCCTTTATTTGGAAAATCCAAACTGTTTGCTTGGAAAATGTATATGCACAAATTACTAGAAGCACTGCATGCCCAAAGCTCATGTCAGCATCATACAGTGTCCCTAAGACCATAACTTCTCCTGGCCTAATAGCAGTAGTCCATGAGTACTCTGTTCATTTTTTTGTATAAATTAATGACAGTTAATGACAAGTTTGGCTAAACCTTAAATTTATGCTGTTTCTTAAAAAAAAAAAAAAAAAAGAAAGAAAAATAGTACAGAGGATAATAAAGATAATTCTGTGTGTTCCACAAAAAAAAAAAATATCCATCCCAGCAGATGAGTGTAGCATGTGTTAGATTTAATTTTCCTTACTACAGAAAGCCAAGGTGAAAAATAAATATATTTGACCATGTGATATTTAAATACAGCATGGTACTCTAAGTCTATATGTTTAAACCTAAGAAAATACCACAACAAACAAACAAAACTCAAACACCAGAGCTCTCTTCTTGTGTATTTAATGTCTTCAGAGGCTTTTTCTTTGTATTTTAAGACTGTTAAATTAGTATTCTCCTTTTTCTTTAAGTAAATTTTATGATGAGCATTTCACACATCATCAAAATTAAATATTTACAAAATGTGCTTAGAGGTAATTTTCTGAGGTATTTTAGTAACATTCCAATTTTTGTTCAGCTTTCAAAACTGCAATTTTCTAAGTGATATCCAAGAAATTTTTTTTTTTCTTTTTAACAGTGCTGTGGTCTCACTGTGCCACAGCTCCCAGAACTGAGACTGACTGTGAGAACTTCCTCCTGCCAATAAATTTGGACCTGAATGATGGTCAATTCTTCAGTAAGTGTGCCCAGAAGATTAACTTTCTTACTTTACATCTGGCATAAAAATGTACAGACTATTGGAAAACATCCTTCTTTCCCCCACTGCTCTTACCTCTCTATACCAGGATTATTGCTATTCAGTAAAAAACCTCAACATAGCAAACACATTATTGCATACATCACACCTGTTTTCAGAATGCTTACTTTTATTTAGAAACTTCTGCTTGCTGATTTTCAAAGATATAAGATTTGTATAGAATACACAATTTTGTGTATTTCACTGTGCATGTTTGGTGCAATCATATCTTCGTATTTTTGCTCAAAGATTAGATAAAATATAGCTATAAGTGGTTTTGTCTAAAAATCTATACTAAGCTGTCAGAAAAAAACGTGTAAACTTTCATAGCATTGTGTACCTCTAGCAGTGGTGTTCAAAGTGAAACAATACTGCCATAATTAGTTATAAAAAGGGAGTAAGAGTCATGCCAGAACAAGATTCAACAGTTTCTTTCATCCGATTCATTCCAGAGATTGCAAAGTGTGGTGTCAAATAGCTTGGGCCTGATATAGCTGACCTCATTTTAGTTACTACAACTTGGCATTCATTGTCCTCTAAAGAAATAATACTAGAAATACGCTGTTGGGAACTACCCTTGTAAATTAAAAGCATTTCAGGTCAATTGCCCTACATGCAGTTAGACATAATCTTCCAGATGCTGAGCTCAACCCATCCCACCACATGCTCTGCCCCCCTGCTAGGCAATACATTTTTCTAAGAGCCACAGTCCTTGCAGCCTCACAATAATAAAACACATAATAAAGAAATTCTTGAGCACTGAATTTAATAGGGAAAAAATATTCATGGAGACTAAGCATACTAGTTACCACATTGTTCTCCCACCCAGGCAGTGCAAGAAACCAGGAGCTCCAGAAAGAGCAGAGAAGGGGGAATAGAGTGAGTTTTGAAGCAGGACTGTTTGGAGGGCAGTGAAACAAGCAGATGTAAAGGACAAATTCTGGCAACAAGGCCAAATCCTCCATAAAAAAATCCTAAACAGTGACAAAACTAATTATATTTCTTTCTCATAGATATTGTAGAGAATGCATTAAAAAAAAAGGACAAAAAACCCAAAAAAACCAAAAACAACAAAAAAAGGCAAACAAAACCACAAAAAAACCCACCAAAAAACCCAACAACAAAAACACAAAAAACAACCAGGGCCTAGCCAAAATGGTATATTCTTATAAACCCTCAGGATCTCTTAGGTCACTTAGGATGTGGGGGCTTTAGAGTGGACAAAAGAATTATGTTCCATTATCATAACAGGATGTGCACACACACGCAAAGTGTACTGGATAACAGTGTTAACTTAGGTTGGTCTGCTTCTGACAGATTACACATAAGACACAAATATGTAGACTGTGTTTTAAATTTATTTTTATCACAAGAATTTTCAAGTATAAAACTTACCTCTTGGTTTTCTTAGTTGCTTTCTAAGTCAATTAGTCCATAACTCCTGCCCTTTACATTTTCACTGTGCTCACCTGAAACTTGTAGGGTACTAACCACTACACTACTACTAACTGCTTGTGGGTTGTAAATCACTATTAAATTTATCAGCTTTCCTCTATGTTTCTTAACTAGTTTCCCACTATTTTACAACTAGTCCAACTCCTCCCTTAAGGTGACGAATCTGCCTTGAGTTACAAACCCAGGTAAGACAAAGGGACAGCTACTGGTAAAAGTGATCAGCTCAAGGACCTGGATCACCTGGGAACACGTACCTTTGGAAAGGATTTTCATTGTCCCAGTACTGAAAATTTCTTTTACCTATGGCAACACCGGAGTAGACAAAGGTTTAAGACACCTCTCTTTGTAATTATTCCAAAGCAGTAAGTTCTGCTTAAGGAGGGAGTAGAACAGCAAAGCCTCCAGCTTCAGCAGCAGCATCCTCCACCCAAAGCCATGAGGAGAAAAAGGTGAGAAGGCAGGGCAGCCCAGGCCCTCTTCCCCTCTGAAAATGTTCTCCTGTAGTTGGTGAGGGGAAAATAAAGAAAGAAGGGATGAGATTGTGTGCATGCAGAAGTGCATTTCTGCTTACACAAAGAAAGGGGAAGAGAGTAAAAAAACCTAATATATTATCTCATGAGATATGTTATTCTCAAATACATCCGGCTCAGGTGTCAGATTCATATAGTGCTGCTACAAAACAGCTTAAATAGTGGCTTGTGTTTTATGTCCCTCTTATGTTCTTCATGTTTGAGTAGGTTGTTTCCTGATCTACTTCTGCCACCCAGTGGATAGTTCATACGAACACTCTCCTTTATGTTTATTTCGAAAAACGTTCTAGAAAACGTGACCTTTGGTGTGTGACTCTGAGCAGGTAGCTCAGTGAGCAGGGTCTCAGTGAGCAGTTAAATACCCTTGAACATAAATTTCAGGGGCTTTGGTGTGTTTTTTAATCCTGTGGTAGTGTCTTCCCTCCCCACCTCCAACATGGTTCTTCTATTCCTCAGTTTCACAACTTTGAAGGAGAGATTAAAATACTCTTTTGCTATACAATGCATTGTCAAATAAACCAGCAGCCACACACTGAAGTTAACACCAGATCTAAAAGCTGTGCCTAGGTCAGTATTATCTACTATATGCTTTGTATGATGAACTGAAGCAAAGCTGTTATAATAAATAAAATCAGTCTTGAACTGGGACTTTCCAAACATTAGAAAATTTTACCTTCCAACACGGAAAATATTCCTAATGAAGGGCATTTTGCATTAAAGTCAAAATGAAAGTCATCTTCCATTTAAAAGGCTTCTTGGAACTTATAAGACTCATATAAATCAATGGAACAACTCTAGCTGTTACTTTATCTTCCATCACAAATAACAGATTTAAAAAGGGAAGGCATTACAAAAGACACTAAACAAGGTCAGGCTCTGAAATCATCACCTAGCTCAGCAAATCTTTATGTGTAACTAGCCATAACAGCTGTTTTATGAAGGATTTAGTGTTTACATGACTAGGACTCAGAAGGAAGCTCATAGTAAGTCTTTCTTTTTTTCGTCCATTACACATTGAGACAGAAGCCAGTCTATAGGCTGAACTTTATGTTCAGATGGAGAAAATGGAGATGTTAAGACTACTGTTAAACTAAAGTATAAATACATATTGCTCTCATCCCCGTTCTCCCGAAAGAAAAATAGAGGACAGCTTTTTAGGAGAAAACATTGATAGAGATCTGATCACATTGCATATGCTTCATTTTGTTCATGTATGTACATATTTCTCCAAAACTGGGCCAC
Source organism: Empidonax traillii (assembly GCF_003031625.1). Taxonomy (NCBI): domain Eukaryota; kingdom Metazoa; phylum Chordata; class Aves; order Passeriformes; family Tyrannidae; genus Empidonax; species Empidonax traillii. Next base: position 616,523 of record NW_020955436.1, on the reverse strand, counting down.
ATAACGCAGCTTTATTCTCACTAGCTGTCAGTCATCAGTCAGTTGAACAGGTTGTTGTAGTTTTGCAAAAGACCACGGCCATAATGCTCACTTTCAAGGTGTGTGGTGCACCCATGTTAATAAATAATTTTTTCATCTTATTTTCTTCTGCCAACCACCACATCACTCAGTTTGACTCATTTGTAACTTTTGCCTCGAAAGTGGAAGGAATTGCTCCTGCAGCATTGCTGAGATGAGCTGAAGATAGCGAAATACATTATTCCTGGAATAAATGTCATTCAGTGCGGGGCTCTGCAAGCACACACACAGCAGTTCAGGGCAGACTACGCTTTTCTTAGTTACTTCTCTGACTTCTGCTTGATGCAGAAACACAAACCTCCAAAACACATACAATACCTTCAAAAAAACTGAAAAATTCTGAACTCATTAAAGCCTCATTAAAGCAACTTGAAGAAGCCTTTCACTCTTCAAGAGCCCACCCCCTCCTGTACCTTCCTGAACCTGACCCTTCCTGATTGACTCCTGATGCTCATAACAATACTCATGTCGCTTACAGACGTGTCTCAAACTGCCTTCCATCTCCAGGGAGAAAGTTTGGAAATGGTTGTTAATCCCAACTGCCTCTCTCCTTTGATACTCACTGAGTCATCACTGAGAAGAGTGATGCTAAGAAGACCAGAACAGAAGGTGTGTGCTAGCAGCTAAAAGTATTAAATCCCCATTTTGCTTTGTCCAGTAGCTTCAAGTTTATACAGTTCATCAGGGAAAAACTTTAGCTTAAGTTGGATGATAGATCTAAGTTCAGCTATCATTTCCATGGCAACAGATCTGGCAGTCAAAGCAGTGAATGAAATAGCCTCTAGTTTGTATGAACTCAACCCTTCCTGAATCCCATGGCCTTTTTTCTCGAGATCTCACTGTTTTCTTCACCATGGGCTGTTGGGGAATCTCTGCTTCAGTGCCTGGAGCACCTCCACCCTTTCCTTCTTCAGTGATTTCGGTGCCTGAAGAGTTGTTGCTCTTACATATTCTCACTCCTGTCTTCTCTGGCTGCCACTGCCTAGTTGATGTTTTTCCCCCTTCTTAACTATGTTATCCCAGAGGTGCTACCACAGTCACTGATGGGCTCAGCCTTGGCCAGTGCGTCTATCTTGGAGCTGGCTGGCTTTTCTTCTATTGCACAAGCTTCTAGCAGCTTTTCACAGAAGTCAGCCCTGTAGCCCCACCAATACCAAATCCTGGCTATCCAAACCCAATAAATCTGTATTTGTTTTCCCTGTAGGAAAACAAATTCCCTTGGTTTCTGTTGAAGGAAATGGAAAACTCACTTCAGCTTTAGTTCAGTCAGAACAAAATTAAGTATAACCTTACACCAAATAAAGTCCTTCATGTTCCATGTCACTCAGTGCTTCAGATACATTTAGATTTGCAAAATGGGCGTATTTTTGTGTCCCAGTACACTTACTTTCTTGCCCGGGGTATCCAAGAATAATATCCTGACATCCTGGATAAACCATCTGCATGTTTCTGCAGAGGGGGCAGCTGCTGACATATTTCTTCTTCATGCTGTCTGCAAAAGTTGAAGTTTGTTCTAAGAAAATTCTTTCACACACTTCTAATTATATGAATTTCTAGAAAAGGTAGTTCCTATAGTTAAGGAGCTTTAGAAACATTAGGAAAATAAAGTAGAAACAGCTCTATCAGAAAACTGCACCAACATGCCACCTAAATTTCCTCTAATTATCTGGTTAACAATGTTTTGCTATACTGCCCTCTTCTAGTATCCAGCTAAGGCTAAAATTATGTTTATACTCAAACATTCAAGTGTGGTTATTTTTAAACAAGGCTTTTACAAAAATAAAAGAAAAAAATTACAAGAAAATGTCTGTGATCTTATCAAATGGGTTTAATTTCCTTGTAAAGTTAAATTCAAAGCCAGAAATCTTCCCTAATGCATTTTCACTGGCTTGAGGAATAAGTGTTTGCCAGTTTTATTCCCTTTCTGATCCTTCTGATGTGTTCATTAATTTCCTGATGTGTCAGCTTGATTTTATCTATCTTCTCCTCACTCTAAACTATTTGGTATTTTTTATGATATTTTAGCTCAAAAAGAACAGCACATCCCCCAGGTAGTCCCATGGATGGAGCAGTGCCAGGCAGACAGACCATTGGCTCCAGAATCACCTCTTCCCTGGGGTGAACTTGGCATCCAGTCTTCCTTGTCTTGCTTCATCCATGGCACCTTCAACGTCATGCAGTTCTTTGTCTCCTTTCCTAAACAAATAACTCATTTTTAGCAGCACTTTGTAAATTATGGCTACTATAACAGCATTGGAGCAATTATTTAGCTCTTCCTGGCTTTATTCAATTGTTTTTGCAAGGAATTCAGGTGAGATAAATGCAACAGGATTAGAGAGAAGGGAACAAATAGATCAGAACCATTAGTTTACTTACAGTTCCTTCAATGCCTTTTTCTCCCTTTAAATAAAATATAAATGTTGGTATTGCATTTAATTTCAAAATCCAGTTACTTCCCACTGGTTTACCAATGGTGTAACCAATATTTTACAGTTTATTAGTATCTTCACTGAGATCTAAGAAACCTGCAAATTATCCGTCAAGATGATGAAGGTAGTGGAGGATCGCTGATATTTTATCCAGAACATTTAGCTGTACAAAATGAAAAATATAGTAAATTTATGTGGTTGTCAACAAAATACAGGATAGCAGCAAGTGTGAAAAGCTCATAAAAATTATAAACATGAAAACAGTTAAACTAGTATTTTGAGTTTAAATCCATTACAAGCGTGCATAGCAAACTGTCTTTTCATCTCTTTTAGCAAATATAGCTGGAATTTCCTAAAGCTTGTAGGAATCTTCTTGCATAGAAAACAATTAGAATAGCATAAATGCTACTTTTGTTTTTTTAAAAATCTTGATTATTTCAATTACTTCCACCTCGAATTGTGTGCTTCTTCTCTCTGATATTCATAATGTATCTAGCTTTTAATTGACAAGTTTAAATTATAAATGTCATGGCATTTTAATATGTACTGTATTTATATATTTATTTCTGTTATTTGATATATTCTCTTCCATTTGATATATTTATTCCTATTACACATATGGGAAAACCTGATCTTAAAATATACTGGGACTTACTCAGATTTATTCTTACTTCATAGCTGGGTGTCAGAAATCAAGAATTCTTGAGTTCTTGTCCATAGGTTTTAGGCTACAGCATTTCAAAGAAGAGATGGTGAAGATGGGAATTACTGGACTAAAAACTGAATTGAACAAACTGTTAAATATTCGGGACTGTATTATTCAAAACCAAGAGGTATCACTCAGCCTCAGGCAAAAGATTTACACCCTAAATGAGGTTGTTGGCTGTGTCTTTGTCCCCAGTTCAAGCAAAATAATCCTCTCCACAACTCTTTTGACCCTAGTTTTCAACTTACTTTCTGAGTTTTGCCTTAGTGCACTGTCAAAAATCCCAGAAGCCCACTGCCTACAGGTGTGTGCACACTGACATCACAACACAGATGGTCTGTTATGAACTTTTTTTCCCCTATAGCCACATGCATTTACACTTAGAGATTGGACATGTTTCCAACTAGCTGCTGATTTGTTTTCCATATCTGTTTACCACTGAATGCGGTAATATTAAAATGTATTTTCTCTCTGCTTTAACCTTAATTGCCCTGTGCTGACTGTACTTTAAGAAAAAAAAATAATATCAGAGAACTGTCAAACTCCCAATTTAAAGCAAAGCCTCCTGAGAAGCTGTCTTCATATCTTCTGTCCATGTCAGGTCCGGTAGCCCTGTAAACTCTGCAGAAAGCAAGAAATGAAAATTAGGCTAGTTGTATTTTGTAGCTGCTATCCATGTTAGCTAAATCCCAAGACTCACACAGGTCCACGACTGATTGCAAATCTGGCTTATCTGATTGCATGTAATTAGTAACAATTTAAACTCACAGCTGGCCCGGGGTGACTTGTAAATCCTGGAATTCCAGGAATTGTTGCCATTCCTTTCTAATCGGTTGCTCCCTGCTCACATTCATATTTAGGAATCTGGCTGACTTCTGTGAAACCAGCTACCAAAGGAAGAAAACAAAAGTTTTCTCCAACACCTTTTGCTGTGTATTTGTTTCAGCAACTATGGTGGTCCATCTCACAGTGCCAACCAGCATGGCAAGCACAGTTAGCACTCTCTGCTCCTCTTTCCATTGCTCCCAGAGCACATTCAGCCTAAAAAGCGCCATTCCCAAAGCTATTTCAGAGGCCAGTGGCCGCCTCACTACCTATAAGAGTACACTATTAGCCAGCTCCACAAAGATCCCAGCAAGGCAACTAGTTTTTCTGTATCTGTTAGCACATATACATATATACGAAGATCCATTGAAAATTCAAATCTAGATTAAAAGAGAAAGCATACATCAGTGCATGCCTTCGGTGAAAATAAAACACACTATCTCATATGAGACAATCCCAAACAAACCACAGAATGAAACATCTCAAAATTATGTCTGTGAACATCTGTTCAAGAAAAATGAGCAACAAACAGATGGCAAGCAAAAGTTAACTCTCCTCAAGCTGTCACAGAAATTGAATATATCCATAGCATTTGCAGATTAGCAAACTCTCTACCATGAGCAATAAGAACAGGCTCCCCAGTGCAATGTACAACACAAATTTCATCTTTTCAGTAAAAGTAACCAGAACTTACTTTTTAATGAAGAAGATATATAGATTGTTTGTGATCTTGAAAAGCTGTATGGAAGTAAAGAGGCAGTTACTTCTAGATTTTATATCAACATGAATCAGAGCTTCGCTAGGAAGAAATGTTGGTCTTCCGTCACAGAGTTTGTAGAATCAAGGACAAAATGGTAAACGTGTTCTGAATCACTTTCCAGCTGGCATTCATGACAGAGGATGCTTTGGCTTCTTTTGTGGCTCTTTCACAGGCTGTAAAAAAAAGTTTTGTTTAAGAGACCTATTTAATTCATAATCAATAAGAAAAAGTTGGATCTGAGAGAAAAGCCTCAAAGATTGTGCAAAGCTTGTCTTTGTCATCAAAAGAAGCTGTTTCCAAGCTTGCTTAGCACTTGCACATCCTTAGCCTGGATATACACCCTTTCCTGGTCACCCAGAACTCTGTGAGCACATACCAGTTTTGATTTCTGTTCTTTCAGAAATAATTTTCAGCCATACAGAGGAGAAGATTCTGCCAGTAGGCCAGCGAAGACTTCCTCCTTTATGTCTTTTTATTAATGACAGGTAAGAAATCCTCTTCCCACTGGCACAGCTCCAGGCTCAGGCATAGAAAAAGGGGCAGTTCTGTTGCCCTTCAGAAAGACAAATGGAGCAGCAAAGCTCTTGTAGCAGTTTTTGTGCATTGGATGACCAGAACAGCATGAAATAGAACAGTGCCACAGAATGCCTAGGAAGGTCCAACTTCTGCAACTGGTGACAGCCAGATCCCTGCTTTCAAATCCATCCCCTCCCTGTCCTCTCCTCAGCCTTTCCCAGTCCCATTGCCCTTTGGAGTTAACCAACTTTGTGCCAGATTTACATAAAGGGATAAAAATGTGGGTGGCCGACGGATATGGAGTTAGCTAGCTAATAAACAAGGGCACCCTTGGTCTTTGGTTGCTAAGCTGCTTACAGAATTTGGTGGGGCTGCATTGTATTTTATTTGTATAAAATACAATGAGGGAAATCAAAGTTAAGAATTTAGACTTTGATTCTAAAAACTATCCTTAAGGGAGCACTCAGCAGAGACACAAAAACAGTAAGCAGGTGAGGGACCATGCAATACATTACTTAATATTAACAGCCAAATTATTTACCTTAGGAACTTCTAACAGCAAGTTTTGAACAGCGAGCATTTCTGAACTCTGTAAAATGTATTAAATGTATAGGAGAGGGGGGAATATGGGGCAATGCCAAAAGGAAGCTTTGTCATCATCCATTGGGACTTTCTGCCACTGACCATTCAAGATTCTGCAGTGTCCTGACCAACTTCCTACACCTGATTTAGTAAACACAACCACTGCCATTTAAGAAAAACCTTTTAAAAGTGAAGGAAGGATTATGGCATATTTTTTAACCTTTTTCTTATCAGCAAAGATAGCTAATAGTTGGAAAAATGGAACAAATAAAGTAGTGTTAAAATATGCTTTAGTCCCCATTGCTATAGGTACTTCCTAGCATGGTAAGCCACCGGGCATATCGAAAACATCATTAGACATCACACAAACTGCATCATGAACTGCAGTGACTAAAATTGTAATTAGATACTCACCATGTGAGACTATAATAGGAGTAGAAAACAATGATCAACAGTTCACATGCACTGCATGTTGCATTGCTAGGAGCAATGCTTTAGAGAAGGTAAGTGCTCAGGCCCTGGTCTTCAATTTCCCAAGCCACCAAGAGCATCAGAGCCCATTGCAATGGAGAACAACACAATTCTGGGGCAGAAACTCTTGAACAGGAACAGATGCAAGCTGGTAAATCCACTTGGCACAGCATTGCACTGTACAGATTGAACAACTCAGGTTCATAGTAGGAAAGGGGAGTCATGTAGTGCTGCCTCCAGCTGCCTCCTTCTGCTTTTCCCCCACAGAACCAATCAACCAGCTTCCATACAGCCAACTCACCTGTTACTCAATTAAGAATTACCTTTAAAAACAGCATTTCAGAATCAACATGAATGAACTTCAGATATCTCTGTATTCCCTTCATGGTGAAATTCTTATATTTTGCATGCACTGTTTTATACAGTTGCCTTGTGTTTGCAATTAGAATTAGGTTGCATGATAGCACTCTGGATTTTGAGCTCCCCTATTTCTTTCTAGGATTTTCCTGCTAGAAACACACTTGCATACACATATGTGTTTTCGTCCATGTACATATATGCGATATATATATGCACATACAAATATATAAGATACACGTGCATGTACAAGTATAGTGCCTGCGTGGGCAAACCCAACACTTCTAAAAAGCATAAACCTGCTAGGGCAGACTCTGATCTGTACATAATCTACAGAGGGGGTGCAAATCGGATGCTTTTCACATCCAACATTTGCACTGTGTTGCAGGTGTCAAAAAGTCAAAAATGCTTCAAGGCTTTTAATTCTGACTGCACTGGACATGTCAGAGACTGGAGAAAATTATTCCTGGCTCAAAACAACTAAAGTGCGGGGTGGGAGAGCAGGACAAGTTCTGCATTGGTGAGACAGGTCACTGCTCCACACCCTGCCCCTGGGAGCCTCTAGTTCAGCCCCAGAAGGGCTATCAAATCACTAGCACACCAAAAGCCCCATCAGGTGTGGGGGAAGGGCCCCAGGATACCAGAGCAGATAAAAGCAATAGCACAAGGATACACATGGTCACAGCCCACTCTCTTGGATTTTATAGCAGTTGAGACCACATTGATCCAGGTGGTGACTATTAATTTTTCCCTGTCCCTTCTCTCCCTCATTCTTTCTTCTCCCAACTTCCTCTTCTCTAAATGTAGGTAATGTAAACTTGGACAGGTTAGAGTTTGCTAAGTCAAAATTTCATAAAGTACCTTATTTTAATTGAATGTTGATTTAAAAATTGCCAAGTACCTTATTCTATCTTAATGCTCTAAAGTTAGAAAGTAAAAGTTTGTTATTTAACCTCCTGAGAACTTTGTTGTGTTCTTACCTGTCAGGGTATTGAAGTACCTAAGCCTCTTTTAAAAAAAAAAATCTCAAAAACTGAGCTTGGGGCTTTACAACATGGTGTTGAAAACAGAGAATATGTCTGGGTGAACTTGGATATTATTTGCTCTAATTAGGAGTTATTATTTGGTATGGATTTAACTCTATCTATGTTATGTATTAAAATATGTAAGAATATTACCAGAAGGATGACATCAAATTTTAATATGTCATTGCTTTGTAGTGAACATTTTACAGTTTGCTATAAAAGTTTTAGACCTTATAGCTTGGTATCCCCAAACTTCCACAAACTCAATTTCTTCTTGATCTCCCTATCTAACTGAATAACAGCTGTCAATATTAGACACAGGTGCATTACCTTTCCCCAGGAACCTATACGAGTAACATGGCACACTGCTATAGAGACTTTAATGCAGTTCATTTATCTTTACCTTCCTATAATACTTTATATGTGCTGCTCTGGAGTTTTCAGATTCACACAGAATACAGCCATGATTGGAGTGAATCAGCAATACAGTGCAGCACTTTTGGGAAAGAAATGAGAAATGCTTCTACATCTAAAGACAGAGAAAATTTCAATCTCTCTATTTCTGTGGTAGGAAAAAAAAAAAATGCGTAACCAGAAACAAGTTTCTGAAAGTCATCAGGAAAAGCTCATTGCCAGAAAGGTGAAATTCTCCAGAAGTCCTGCAACAACACCAATTCAGTATTCACTCAGTGAGAACAGAGCTGTCCTTGAGTCACTGGTACCACCACTTGCACACCAAGGCTTTCCCTACCATAGGACTACTACTTTGGAATTTGTTTCTCGGTTTTGAAAACATGATTGGCCATCCCTGTGGTGGCAGGGAGACTTGCTGCAAAACAAATGAAGGGTGTTTTATTATGTTTTGTGATGTCTGATCCTTACATATCCACACTGTAGACTATTCAGCCTTTTTTTTTTCCTTCCATATCTTTTGCCAATATTTACACAGTTTGGTACATGGGGAAAAGTGGCACAAGCTGCAGCTGGTCCAGACCTCTGATGGGCCATAGTGGGCACCTGCTGCCTGACCAACCAAGGTTTCAGTATTTTAGGTTTTATAATTTCATATTTCTCAAAGGTTATGAGACCTTGATTACTCTGAGATGAGTCACATTTGGTTGGAATTAGGCTATGGGACATGGAAAGATGACAGTAAGTGTGCTGCAAAACCCTGATGTAGGAGACAAGTCATGAAATCAACCTTCTCTGCTTTTGCTGTATGTTGTCCTCTTTCAAGTCTTTCAGATACTCCCCAAGAGGGAAAAAGTCACTTGTACTACCAACTGCTTTCAGTGATAATAATCTTATAGCTCTGTTGAAACTGAAGATAATGACATTATGTTACGTATATTTAAAATTTATACTCTAATAATACACTTAAACTGCAGAAGACACACAAAGGTATTGTTGAGAGAATTTACAGGCAAAGAGCTGTCCCCCTCTGAAAGAGAAATGCATTCATAAGACAGAAAACACTACAGTATTAATCAGCCTGTCAACCAAATTAGCACTTTTATTTTACCGATTTAATCTGATTTTCCAAACAATTGTGTAACTTCAAGCAATTCCCATATCTTCATGCCAACTAAGTTTCTTACCCTAAGGTTCTGTGAATTTTAAAGGAGTTTTGCAAAGGAAGCATCTAATATTATTGGTAATAAAGTTCATTCTCCTCCTTCATACTTTTATATTTACCATTTACAGATACAAAATTCAGATAAAAAGCTTGAAGAAAAAGCAACATAGCTCCTTGTCAAGGTACTAATTTTCTCTTTAAAAATTAATGTTAGCTTGCTTAGTATTGCCACAGCCAGACTTTTTGAAGAACGCAGAATAAAAAGCAAAAGTATTCCATCCAACATATAGCTTTCTCAGACCTTTCTCATCCTAAATAACTACTACTCCCTGAAGAAAATTAGTGTTGTCTATTAGGGAAATTAAAGAAAAAGTGATCAGAGACCCATGAAAGTAAAAATCCACTAAAATTGTACAATTGTGCCACCATTCTGACAGTTCCATACTCTATTGGATCACTTAGAGCTCTGCTAACAATAGATAATTGTGTTGTGTCATCTTAAGTGAACTTATTATTGTTGAATATTGTTAAATTACCTGTGTGAGGCACAGCACTTTCCATTCACCTTCTCATCACACTCTGAGGCAGAAGATATTGCAGTTTTACCATGTTGTTCAGTATACAGTCCTGGAGACACAAGGAAAAAGCGCTGCTATTACCAACCCTGGTAGTGATTCCCACAGCAGCCTATATCCTGAATAACACTCTGGGCTGAGAAACCTGCATTTCTAGTGCAGCCTACAGCATCTGCCAACTGTGACAGCTAAGCCTGAGAAATCTTCACATCACACGTGTACAGCATGTAGCAGCACAGAGCAGATGAGATCAGGTACCAGAGCAGAGGCTGCCATGACAGTGGTGATTAAAACCTCTCAGCTTCCTCCGTGTACTTTTAGGTCTGGCTGCTTGGATGACAGCTTGCTCAGAGTGATAACAGAATGATTCAGTTTGTGATTTTTTTTTTTTTCCCTTCCACAGAGAATCGTAAGTGTATGTTGATGTCTTAATGAATGATTAAAATCCCAAATCCCAGAGCAGCTGTCCTCAAAGGCCAGGGGCCTTGCTTCCTTTCAGCTGAGAGGAGCCTCAAGTTCTACACAAGGCCAAGTTTCTGAAGCCCAGGTGCTTTTCCACAGGCAGAGAGGAGAGGTGTGGGAAGCCATTTGTAGTTTGTCATGGGATCACAATGTACAGCAAACAGATTGTGCTGACCACCAGATTTTCTGACCACTCTTAAAGGGTGCAGCAAAAACATGCTGTTACTGAAGCCCAGCACAGGCAGAGGAAAGCATGTGCACACTGGCTTTGCTGCCCTGCCTCCCACCCTACTCACTTCAAATCTGGCTTGGTAAGAGAAGGGTGTACCTTGTTTCAGTATTGAAACTGAAGCACATGGCAACTATAACTCCATCAGGCTGTCTTTTTTGCCCTTGGCAGTTGTATTAAAAGAAAAATGGGCTACAGAAGGGAATCAGCAGCACTTCCATGTGGACATGAAAAGCTCCTAGGGGACTTCAGGTTGTGTTTAAAGGTTACCTGGTGGCTCAGGGCTCCGTGTTTTTCCACTTCTCTGCTGCTGACACACTGGAACAACAGGTTTCCAGCAACACCAAGTTTAGTACTCTCTCCACACCAGCAATGAAGATGCATTATTTATTTTTTGAGTTCTGGTTTTTATCCAAAGGCAAATTTGCTGGCAAATGAGTTTCAGTGACTCTGCAGACTGAGGAGTGACAAGTAGTGGAGCGCTGCCAGGCCCTTTTTTCTTCACCTATAAATGGGAAGAAGATTTTGAAAATAAAGTCTATGCAGGCAGGGAGGAAGCAGAGGGAAGTAGAGAGAAACAGCCCCTATTTGTGCCAGGTGAAGGCAGCTAGCTGGGATTGCAGCACACAGCTCTTTGGAATGGCACTTGGTGCTGGCTTTGGTTTTGTTTTTGCTGTATGAGGAACTGCAAAGTTACTTCTTCTCAGAGTACATTGGAAAGGCTGTAAAGTCCCATACCAGAGCTGCCTCTTGGCAGACAATGCAAGTGCAGTCACCTAAATGTTTTGGGGCTCCTGCAATTTCCACATCAAGCAGGACCTCTGCAATTACTGCTGGCTGGGCACCTGCAAACCCCTCGGGAGGTGACCTACCCAGCATCGGGCTGGCTTGCTGGCACAGCAGCTCTAATCCATTTCTAACTACCAATCCCCCTCTGAGCCCTTTCCACAGGCAACACTCACTATAAACACCAGCCTCTTCTTTTTGACAAAAAACATCATAGTTTCCAAATGTTCTTGCTTCATATGCCAAGTGAGTAGAGGCCTAAAACTTGCTCTTTCTGTCTATGAACTCATTTCAGCTGTGCAGTCATAAAAAAGCTGCATGTTCTTAGATAACACAGAGAAATAGGGGGAACTGGAAAACTTAAATTATATTAAATAATCACCAGCAAAAGCAATCATGAGAGGAAACCTGCACTGTCAGGAAGACAGCACAGCCTGACTGTATTGGGAAACTCCCAGTAGTCTTCCAAGCAGGCTTTATCTATCTTACAGAGATTTTCGTATTTCTGTAAGACTACCTGAGAGACACATAAAATAATTGCTTTTGTCTACACATGCTATGACATTAATTAGTAAACAAACCCATGAGTAAAACAAACCCAGAAACCAAACCCCTAACCCTGTTCTGCTCCTGACACTGCTTGTCACCATGCAAGCATGGCAGCCACTGTCTCCTTCAGCCTAGTGAAGCTTCTGATTCTGTGCAGCCTCAGGCACTGCTCTGCCGGTTAAACTCATCCCTCCATTATATCTAGGACCAGTAGGTCCCCTCTGCAAACAAGATTTCAGGTGCTGTGGAGAAGCTGTAGAGTCTTCTAATCAAATACTGACTGGGAGGCAATTACATCTCTGCCAATTTCAACAATAAATTAATTTTTTTTTTCAATTGAATGTTTTATGTCAAATATTCACTGTCTGCAGCTTTATCAGGAATAACGCTCTTTTATATTAAAAGTATATCACCTGATTTTCTTCTAACTCTTTTTTCTCTCTCTTAATTTCCTCCATTTATGATCCACAAAAAATATTTAAATTAATACAGTAAACTCTTTCACAAATTCCAGGCTTGGTTAGTAACCACAGCACTGCATTTGCATACAGAAAGGATGCCATCACTACACAGAATTATGTGACCTGTTGGTGGTCAAAGCATGAAAATTTCCCTCCTTTTTGAGCGGTATGCTCGCCACTAGAGGGAGGAGTTGGTTAAATTCTCTAATTCCTTCTGCGAGAAAAACACTGACTAAATGTAAAGACCTCTTAAGAGAGATAACTAAGTAATAAGAAGGAAGAAAAACGAGTTTGCCACAATTAAAAGCTCAATTATTTTACCTCCGAAAATCAGGATTTTGTATTCTTATTTCTATAAGATCAATAAAGGGGGCAGGAGGGAGGGTAGCGGGGAATCTGCCTGAAGATTGTTAAAAATTCTCAGTAAAAGGGACTGCTTTTGGCAAACTAAAAAGCCAAAAAAAAAAAAAAAAAAAAAAAAAAAAAAAAAAAAAAAAAAAAAAAAAAAAAAAAAACGACAAAAGAAACTCCAACAAACCAACCCAAACAAAAGCCTACAACAACAACAAAAAACAAAACAACCCAATGAAAAAGTCCCACCAGAACAAAAATAGAAGGATACTGACTGTAATGGAAATAAGACATTCCTTAAAAATTGCACAAAGAGCAGTTCACATCAGGGATGATGGAAAAAGGTTCACTAGTAAAAAAGGTAAATAAACTCTCAGAAAAAATAACCAATTAGTGAGTCCCACCAGTGAAACAGTCAGCATCACACACATCAGGTACCTGGAAGAAGCAAAGAGTGACCCAGCTTGCTGAGCCACGCACCAAAAGAGGACTCAGCAGCTGATGGCTTCAGGGGCAAAATATATTAATTTCTGCAAGTGTTGCTCTCCTTACTTTTGGGGATAGAATGGACCCAATCTAACAATCAAACAATAATTTTGCATTATTTTCTTTCTTGCTCAGTGCTATCTTCTGCGAAGACCACCAAAAGCTTTCCTTGCATTCTTGACCATTCTGAGCATGAGTCTTTTATCTGGCATGGTAGAGAAGAGACCCAGATATTGTCTCTCTGTCAGGACATGAATGACAACATGATCTTTGCTGTCAGAACTGCTTACTTGCCATAAACCCCACCCAAGCCACAGACTGCCTTTCACAACCTCAAAGGCTGCAGTGATGGAATGCTCAGATGGGAAGCCTTTTGAGTAAGCCACACTGTGAGAAAAATACATGTAAGGGATGTTAGAATCTGTCTGCTGAAAAGTGCACATAAGATTCATTCAATAAATCACATTATTGTTTGCACATAGCTATTTTAATGGCCCTGTAATGCTGTAGAGGTACCCACATCAAGAGATGTTGAGGAATACATTTTAAGATGGGTATTTGAAGGATTTGACTGCATGAGGCTTCCTGAGACTAATTATCCATGTCTCTGGAAACTTCAAAGAAGAAAAGGTCACACTATCTACATTTTTATCTTGGACAAACTTCTGCAGAAGACGCTAGAGCCACTCTCCCTGTGGGTCTGTGCAGCACTCAGCACTGCTCTGACAGCTGTGCAGCAGAGCAGGCTGAGACTACCAAAAGCAGGTTGCCCACTTACCTGATCCTTTGAGGTGGGTTGCCTTCCAGCACACCTCCAAGCATGTGATCTCAAGATGCTTTTATGCATATTGATTGCAATTAATACAATTATTTGTTTAGTAGTATCATGTCTCCTAAAAAAAAAAAAAAAAAAAAACAACACAGAGAGCTTGATTTGTAACTTATGCAGAGTTTTTCCCATGCTGCATGGTTGGATTTCTGTAGTTGTCCACATTTTATGAGCTGGATTCTTCAGCTGTGCCTATCTAACTTGCTTCAGACAACTTGAATCTCCAAATAAGTTTGAACATCACTATTTGGAAGTATTTTTATTACTTTCATTTGTTTGATATGGGTCCACATAAACTTGCACTTGATAGTTTTCTGCCTATCTGTTTGAATTTGGTGGTGGAATTGTTTGCAGGTAGCTACTTATCCAGAAACACTGACCTTGTGAGTGCTGCCAGTAGAAAATGTAATTGTTGTGGCTATTTCCTGGATTATATTTTAAAATTGTCAAGTTTGGCAACTCAAAGAAATGAAGATACTGCTCTTCTTTCCAAGAAGGCTTGAAGGCCAAGGTCATGCATAACTTTGGCACTGGTGATTCCCAAGGGGGTGTTGGCTGACCCAGAGGAAGTCAAACAAAGGCAAAATTACAGACCTACTTCCTCATTACAACTAAAACTGGAGGATGGTTTTAACTGGAGAACACATAGTTCCAGCTCCTCACATTTGCTGAATCTCCACCTAAATTGATCACTTGATTTCTCCTTTAAGAAAGTTCAGTGTAATTAATTTTGATTATTTTCCTTCTTTTGGCTACCTGGTATGTTCTATAGTAAATGCATTTTCAAACCAACAGAGTATTGGAAGGTATTAGACATTTCCTTCCCCAGCTCTAACAATGACTTCTTACCCTGGGAAAAAAGTATCTGCTCTTCACAATTCCTTGTTCCATAGGTAATTAGAAATAAAAAGGGAGTGTTTTGTCAGGAAATGTGTTTCTTATCCAGCTGCATGAAACACAATTGCATCCACTTGCTTAGTTTATGTGTAGGGTTCAGTTCTGTAAACTTGGCTGCAGTGCCTCTCTGCTGCAGTCTGTGGTGTCCTGCAGACCATGGACTGTGACAGCACTGGATCGCTGTCAAAATCTTGAAGCCATGCATAGAGCTCAGTAGTCATGTTTTTTTACTGATATCCAATATTTTATACCAACTAAAGGAGATTTCAGAATACACTGAAAGCTTGGAAAGGGGAAAGGGACAAAATCAGGATGGCCAGTGATGAGTGATGGGATGGTGTGCCAAAGCTTGAGGAAAGGAGCACTAATGGGATCCCTCAGTCTGCTTTGGGGTGTCAGCTACAATGTACCACACCTAGTGTGGTTCCTACAGTAGTTCCTATAGTAATGCACAGAGCATGAGGAACAAACGAGGAGCTCAAAGCTTTGGCCCAGTGCCAGAGATTTGACATCACTGGCATAAGTGAAACCTGGTGGGATGAGTCCTGTGACTGGGGTGCTCTGTTGGATGGTTACAGGCTCTTAGGATAGATAGGCAGGGCAGAAGAGGCAGAGGGATGGCACTGTATGTAATAGAAGGGTTAGAATGTATGGAGCTCACAGTTGGCAATGACACAGTGGAGACCCTCTGGGTAAGAATGAAGGGGCAAACAAATAAAGTGGATATCACCGTGGGAGTCTATATATTATAGACTTCCCAGGCAGAAAGATGACATCGACAAATTATTCTTTGAAGAGCTAAGAAACACTTCCAAATCAACTGTCCTTGTCCTTATGGAGGACCTCAGCTTGCCAGAAATTCACTGGGAGCATCACACAGCTGGTACAACACAGAAAACACAAAGCAATTGAGTTTAAAAATCTCTGTTGACAGGATGGAAAGTGCCAGCAAAATCTCAACTATGGACATGAGGAGAGCAGGCTTCAGGCTGCTCAGGAAATTAGTAAGTAAGGTCCCCTAGGATGTTCTTGCAGGTGCTGGTGTCCATCACTGTTGGTCACTTTTCGAACATCACCTCCTAAGGGCACAGGAACAGGCAACACCTAAATGTTGGAAGTCAAGCACGTGAGACAGGAGGTCGACTTGGCTGAGCAGGGATCTTCTGTTGGAAATAAGGCAAAAAAGGAAAGTGTATGCCAAGTGGAAGCAAGGTCAAGTGACATGGGAAGAATACAGAAATACTGCTTTCCACTGTAGGGAGAAAAACTGTGCAGCCAAAACTCAACTGGAGCTGAAGGTGACCAGAAATGTGGGGACAATAAAAAGAGTTTTTTCTAATATAGTAATGGCAATAGGCCATATAGAAATATTATTGGCATTACAGGATGAGGATGGTCACCTCACACACAGGGACAGAGACAAGGCAGAGATGTTTAATATTTTCTTTATCTCTGTCTTCAACATGGATGGGGGTGTCAGTGCCCTGAGCTGGAAGACCATGACTGTGAGAATGACCAACTCCCAGTAAACCCCCAAATTGCATAGGATCTGCTGTTCCAGCTGGATCCCTACAAATCTGTGGGGCCTGATAGGATTCATCCCAGAATCCTCAAAGAACTGACTGATGTCATCACAAAATCTCTCTCGATAATTTTTGAGCGGTGTTGGGATCCAGAGGGTCCCAGCTGACTGGAATCTGGTGAACATTGTCCTGATTTTCAAGAAGGGTAAGAAGGAGGACTCGGGAAACTACAGGCTTGTCAGTCTCACTTCAGTGACTGGTAAAGTTATAGAGAAGATTATTCTGGAAGTTATTGGAAAACACCTGAAAGACAATACTGTCATTGGTCACAGCCAGCACACCTTCATGAGAGGAATGTCCTGCTTACCAAAGCTTATTTCATTTTATGATAAGGTAACCCAGCTAAGCTGATCAGGGGAAGCCAGTTAATATCATCTTTTTGGATTTCAGTAAAGCTTTCCCAGGATTTTTCTGGACAAAATGTCCAAGACACAGCCAAATAAACACATCTTGTGGTTGGTGAGCAATTGGCTCATGGGTCAAGAACAGAGGGTAATAGTGAATGGGGTCACATCCGACTGGTGGCCTGTCACAAGTGGGGTTCCACAGGGCTCCCTCTTGGGCCCTGTGCTCTTCAACATCTTCATAAATGACTTGGACACAGGACTGGAAGAGATAAAGAAAGCTTGCAGATGACACAAAACTGGGAGGAGCTGTTGATTCCCTCAAAGGCAGGGAGTCCCTGCAGAGAGACTCCAACAAATTAGAGGACTGGGCAATCACCAACTATATGAAGTTCAACAAGGGGAAGTGCCGGATTCTGCACCTGGGAAGGGGCAACCCTGTATGTACGTACAGACTGGGGAATGAGAGGCTGGAAAGCAGTGCCATGGAAAGAAACCTGAGAGTCCTGTTCAACAGCAAGAGTCAGTAGTGCCTAGGCAGCCAGGAGGGCCAACCATGTCCTGGTGGGCATCAGGCAAAGCATCACCAGCCGGTTGAAGGAAGGGATTGTCCCACTCTGGTCTGCAGTGGGGCAGCCTCACCTTGAATATTGTGTGCAGTTTCAGGCACTACAATGTAAGAAAGATATTAAGCTGTTGGTGACTGTCCAAAGGAGGGCAATGGAGATCTTGAAGGGCCTTGAGGGGAAGCCGTATGAAGAGCAGCTGAGGTCACTTGTGTTCAGCCTGAAGAAGAGACTAAGGGGTAACCTCATCATAGTCTACAACTTCCTCATGACAGGAAGAGGAGGGACAGACACTGATCGCTTCCCTTTGGTGACCAGTGACAGGACCCAAGGGAATGGCCTGAAATTGTGTTGGGAAGGTTAAGGTTGAGTACTAGAAAAAGGTTCTTCACCCAGAGGGTGGTTGGGCACTGGAACAGGCTCCCCAGGGAAGTGGTCACAAGAGAAGAGCAACGAGTCTGGTGAAGGGACTTGAGCACAAGTCCTATGAGGAGAGGCTGAGGGAGCTGGGGTTGTTTAGTCTGGAGAAGAGAAGGCTTAGAGGTGACCTCATCACTCTCTTCAACTACCTGAAGGGAGGTTATAGCCAGGTGGGGGTTGGTCTCTTCTCCCAGGCAACCAACAACAGGACAAGAGGACATGGGCTGAAGCTCTGCCAGGGGAGGTTTAGGTTAGATGTTAGGAAGAAATTCTTTACGGAGAGGGTAATCAGGCATTGGAACGGCCTGCCCAGAGAGGTGGTGGATTCACCATCCCTGGAGGTTTTTAAGCAGAGATTGGATGTGGCCCTTAGTGCCATGATATAGTAATTGGAGTTGGATCAGGGGTTGGACTTAATGATCTTGGAGGTCTTTTCCAACCCAATCTATTCTATGATTCTATGATTCTATGATCTGAGTTCAAGAGGTCTTCTATGTATAGACAAATGCGTATCTTGGGGGGGGGGGGGAAATGGTATTAGATTGAAGAATCATCCCCCGTAAGAAAGCAGCAAATACCATCTTCCATAGCTAGTTAATATAGCACTTCCTCACATTTGTTGGAAAAATAATGTTATTTCAACTAACATGTATTAAAACATTACAGAAGTAGTATAATTTAGTCCTCTTTTGCTGAGAAGTTAAATATTGAATGTGCCACTTAGAGATTACTGTGAAAGTCTGTTCTAAGAATTCAGTTTTCTGGGTTTTTTCAGACTTTCACTAGAAGACTAATGTAGCTGCTTTTTTTTTTTTTTTAATGTGGTTTTGATGTTTTCTCTTTCTTGTTTCCTGAATTTAATTATCCAGATGTGGATAGTTTTCTACATAGGAAACAATGGTATTAAACAGCTTTATTTCTTATCATTCTCACCATAACAACCAGCCTTAAAGCTACTCATGCCAGGAGGAGTTTTCTCTTAATTTTTAAAAGATAAAGTTCAAAATTTCTCATGGCAAAACATGTCTCATTTTGTTCGACTGCTACCTACAAAGCTTACTTTAGGACTGCAGGGAGGTAGGGAGCAGAGAGACTATGTAAAGGTCAGTGAGTTTCCCACTGATCAAATCATTCCTTTTCCTTCCAGTTCCGATCCCCGTACATGATCATCTACAGCTGCCTGTTGTCAGACTCATGGTGTTATGTTCGCAGTGGTAAGATCCACACCGCAGAGGGCTGGTGTGTTATACACGTGTGTAACATCTGTATGCATATGTATCTCTTGCAAAGAAAAAAAATGACTGTCAGTGAGTCCAGGAATACCCTCCAAAGTCTTCCTGGACATGGCACAGAGAGTGCTGAGGCATTTTAGAGTGCATCCAGCTGGGTAGCTCAAACTGTATTTCAGCACAGCCGTGCCCTTCTCAGCATCAAGCCTGCAACTGCTGGGTTTTCAAACAGCCAACCTGCATTATCATCTTCCCCATCACCCTTACTCTGTCCACTAAAAGAAAAAAGGTAGAGGTTTAAAGAGATAAGTGTGTATTGCAATACACAAATGCTTATCAAAACCAGGATAACGGCATTAATATGATTTTAGGAAGTTGCAGCAACAATAACAAAATGCATTCAGAACACAGTACTTTAAATACTGATATTCAAATAAATAACAATACATTGAAATCACTTCCTAAAAAAAAGATCAAAGGACTTCTCAAATGCCATTTCAAAGCCTAGCCTAAAATATTCTGTTAGTATACCCAACTTTTATATCTCTGTATATTTAATATAAGGGAATGTTTATTATATGACTTCATAGTTATTATTAAGTTATTATTTGCTAACATATGTGTATATTTACCTTAAAAGAGAGCCAGTACATTTCGTACTTGATACCTTGGGGAAAAAAACACTTTTAATATTCCTATAATACAACATTAAAAAAAATCTTGTATGAACTGGAGTTTAACGAGTTGTTCCTTTTTGTATTCCATTTATTATGAATAAAATTATATGTTGTTATGAAGAAAAGGGAGAGAAATCACATGCAAAAATTCCTCTTAACACAGCTAACAAAATGCTGTGCTTTAGTGGCAGCCAGGAAGAACAGCCATCTGGGATGGATGTACTGTGAGGGGTAAAGCTTCTGCAATGCAGGAAAGCGTCATTACAAATACAAACAAGAAAAAGCAGATCTTTGACATTTGGAGACAGAGTAAGGTAAAACTTGAATCAGGAGAGTAAAAGCATGACTATCAACTGGAATAAAGTAAATCTAGCATGGTAGCCACTAAGTAGCCTTCAAACTAAGCCTGAAGTTGAAACCTGCTTTGTCATAATCCTTTCAATTATAATACTCAGCAATGGCAAATTATGTGAACATTTGAAAAAAACATGGGCTATCCACATGCAAATAGCTACCACCAAGTTTCATAGAATCATAGAATCACAGAATATGCTGAGTTGGAAGGGACCCACAAGGATCAGAGAGTCCAACTCATCCCTGAACATGACCATCCTCAAGAGTCACACCACGCTTCCAAGAGTAGGATCAGGGTTTGATTATAATGGAGTTCATTTTTGTTGTCTGATAAGAATCACACCTAGTTTCTTGGACTGAAAACAAACAGATTAATGCTTCTTGTTCTTGTTTCCACTTCCTCTGTTTCATACTTTAAACAAGATCAGTGGTGAAAAGCTTCATAGCCAAACCCAACAACTGTCCCTTGCAGGAGTGGCTTGGATGAATCTATGCTCTTCATTAAAAGGATGGAAAACTAATGAGTTCCAAAGGAAATACTCTGTCACATCATGTATCAAGCTTGTGGTCATCAGAAGTCTCCCTTACATAGGAAAATTCCCAACCATAGGTACACAGTGACTATTCCAGGTTTCTTAGCAATTCCCGTTCTGACCCATGTCCATGCAAGTCTGCTGTTTCTTTCGTTTGTTTTGTTTGTTTGTTTGTTTGTTTTTTGGCAAATCCCCATCCCTTCCACAGCTGTCCTTTCTCCACTTTCAGAAAAATTTTTTTTGTCCTTCAGACCCAGTGACTGCCTTACTCTCCTATTTTGATAAAGTGGTTCTTCCAGGCTATCATCTTAAACATTATTCAAACCAGAAAATATTTTAATAGTAAATGTTTCTAGATATAATACTGCTATTAGTCCTCTGCCAAGGACTACAAAAGGTACAAAGTTGCTAATGAATTAATGGCAAGGTCAACATGACATCATTGGTATAAATCCCAGAATTTATATATAATAACTAAGCACAAAATCCACCCACTGGCATAGATTCCTGCAGATTCCTCACATTCTTAGATCAAAATATTGCAGGAGTACAGAAAGGAGGAATTCTTTCATATTTCCAAGTATCTATTGTTAAACCCCACTTCTGTATTGCTCTTCTGTTTACAGTAGAAAGAGTAAATCCCTCTGTAGTCTGAACTCATATCAGTTTCAGATCCACACCCTCCTGCATGGCAAATGGGTCACTGATATACCAGGCAGATTGATCTTTAATATTTTTCAGGTTAAAATCAAACCCATCCAATTTTCACCTCAAAAATCACACCTGTGTAACGTTCACTTCAGGTAGACCACAGGACCTCAATTACATCTGAGGTAAAAGGGTCCCAGAGGCACCCATGTTCGCTAAAGATATGCTGTTGCTGGTCCAGTGGAGGGCAGCAAAATATTTACTAAAGAGATTCATCCTTTAATGTCCTCATCACTGAGTTGTCCCAACAAATGACTTCATAAAAACCTTGGAAGACTTCAGTACTCCGTTTGGTTTATAAGACTTTACATATTTGTTTATTTTAGTGAGAAGTAAGCTTTTAGAGTATTTGAGACTATTTTCACATGAGAGATAGTGCCTTAAAACAAACGATGCTTCCTGCATAAATAACTGTGGTGCTCACATTCTTCCCAGAGCTAATGACATCCGTATCAAGAGAAGGAGACTAGTACTGTTCCACCTCAAAGCCAGTTAGTCTGCTCTCTGGAAAGCTTGTGTAAATTTACCAGCGGTTTAAATGCAACTGGAAATCTCCTGCACAGCTTTATTGGTATGCTGATCATCTTGCATAATTCACTTGGTCTGACCACACTTTATCTCAGTTTTTAGCTTAACATAAAGGGGAGTCAGCAGTACTAATGTAATAGTTTGAAGATTGTCCTAAGCTGGAAGCCAAATTAAAAAAATAAAATGTTTTAACGAATTTGTTAATGGATTTTGTATAATGTGGAATCTGAATATCAAATATATCAAGTTTACCAATTTGATTTTTCATGAAAAGCTACTGATAATAACCTCCCATGTAGTGACAGGCTGCCTATAGAAAGACTGCTAGAATAAAATAGAGCTTGTCTAAAAGTTTGCAGTCTAAATCCCAAGAGCTGTAAAAGGTCTTTAACTAAAGACTGCACATGTGTTTTATAGCTTGTAAAAAAAAACTCACTCTCTTCATGAAATGGTTGGGCTATCCTCTTGGAAATGAGCTCTCCTACTGATTTTTGTAATGACAACAAGGCAAAAGGCAGAACAAAGAGTCACCACAGAATGTTTTGGAATCAGGAAGGGTATAGAGGCAGCTGCACTTTGTCTCCGGCACCCATTCACACTTTATACTGAGCCGGCGATACCTGTGCCACAGAGCGGCTCCAGCACCGCAGTTCACCCCGGTAGGAGAGAGGAACAGATGCCCACATCCCAAGGGTGACAACTGCTGTGCTTCCGGCATTGTTTTTAAGCAGTCAGTTCAGGAGCTCAGCCTGAAATATTGAGGAGCACAACCCTGAAAACAATGCACACGTTATGGACAGAAATTTGAACCATGCAGAGGTTTTTTTCTGGTAAATACTGGCAAAATCCCGTGGTTTAAACTGTAAATGAAACAAAGCACTATCGGCTAGATGAAGGTATGTATCAGTAAGTGCTTAGATAACATAGTAAGTGCACTGGAGAAAACCTCCTACACCTTTCACTGTAGGGAAAACACAATGAAATAATTTCCAGTTATATCCCTGGAAATCCAGAACAAAGTAGCCTATGCAAAAGTAGCAATTCTCAGAAATGGAAAAAGTTCTGCTGTTTTTCTCACTAAGAGTTTGCCAGCTGATGATACTGTCTGCAGTCAAGTATCTACAGTGAAAGTGAAGAAAATTATCATGCAACAGAACTGCTGAACTGCAAAGAACAGGGACTGCAGTTGGGGGATGCAGCAAGCTACCAAGGCTCTCCTGCAGCACTGCCATACACCCAGCAACAAAATATTTGGAGCTGATGCTTTAGAAAAGTAAAATTCTTGGTAGCTCAATGAAAATACAAAAGACACAGGAGATCACTTAGTGGGAGATTGGATTTCAGCCAGGAAAGAGGAACGTGCTGACAGGACACACATACACAGAATTTTATGGAGTGCTATTCCTAAATTAAAAAACTCCTAAAGTAGGGTATTTCAACATGAAAGAAATTACCAACTTCTCTTGAAGCTGGGTGAACTATCCGTAAGAAATACTTACTTAAGTAGGAAGTCAGTATGTATAATACACCTTGAGTAGTTAAAATTCACAGAGTACCTGTACCTACATCTAAATTATACTTCTTGCCTGTACCTGGCTCCGGCAAATTATTTTCATTGGTACATGCCGTAGTAAATGTAAGTACAGAGCACACAGTGCTCATAGAGCAAGTGCCAGCACCAGAGGGGAAATCTTGCAAAAGAAAAGTGCTATGCTCTACAACATGCAGAGATTGACTGAATAACTGTCTCAGATCGTGCCACATTTGTAAGGTCACCAGGGCTTGCTGAAAAACAAGAGGACAAGCAGCATGGGTTTCATGCAGTGCAGTTCTTCTCAACTGGAAAACATCAATATTATTTCTAAAGCATATGGAGCTGTCTGAAGTGGTTGTTTACAGTGGTATTTATTGCTATGGAGCCCTATCAGACGGAGAAGTGAAAAGGAACAAAGCCGGAAAAGTGAAACAATAGCAAAGCAAAGGAGTGGCCCAGTGCACACAATAACCAGGTCACAGCTGCTAAAAAACATCTCACTGACCCAGGACCCTGGGATTGAACTGTCCTGCCAAGGTTGTCAGAGAGACACCCATGCAAACACTGGAGGTGGTCTTTCCTTTCCAGATTTGCTGGCTTCCCACCAGCCCTGGGAGTGTCACCCTGTCCTGCTCACAGTGTGTTCCCTACTGCTTTGACTGTGAGGTTCCCCTTAACTTCCACTGGCTTGTCTCTGCCTACTTACTCTGGCCCTTTAATAGCACTAAGAGCCACGAAAGGGTCAGGAGATTCTTCTCAGCCTTGTCAAAATGCACTACACTGTATACCACAGTAATGAGAGTCAACACAAAGTTTCTTCACAGCTAGAAGCCTGGCATTACATACTGAGGTGTCCCTTGTCCTGGCTACTACCTGGCCTGGTTCCCCAGTATCTTCTCTGCCTGAGAAAATGCTAGATTACCTTCACCTCATGCAAAAATATGAGAGATAATGCCTTTTATTCTTCTACCAGCCCCTTGCCCCCATCTCTACCACTGACTCAATGCTTTCTTCTTATATTTCTCCTTTTTAGTTCAATATTTTTGCAAGGGCAGCAGGAGGCTCACTTGGAGCAACAGCTCTAAACCTGGAATATAGCAAATTGACTATGATTTAAAGTTCACCTATAAGCACAGAGTTCTGACCAGCCCAGAACACATAAAGCAAAGTCTAAATACATTAGCTTTTATATATGATAGTCCTGACATCACAGACTTACCTGTATTGCTTCCTAGGATTTTCCAGGGACAAACACAAAATATCTGCTAAGAGCCTCTCAGTCATAGCTATCCCTTTAACAAAACAATAATTATTATCAAAGGTAGCACAAGGGTGGTTTATACTCTTTTCCTGCAGTGAGGGATTAAACCCACTGGAAAAAAATATACTAGGTACAACTATATCTTAATAAACAGCTTGTGAAGAGCCCAGAAACAGGCAGTAAATAAGGCAGAAATAAGACACTTCTTGCATTGGATGGATGTTGGACAGTGTAGCATGGTTCTTTTCAGAAATATGCAGTTTTCCTGTCCAGTAAGGGGAGTCCAGCAGGGCCAAGGACTCCAGCAAGGAGGCAGCCCTCATATAGCAGCACTTTACTGTCCTGGGGTCTGTTTCCTGAATTATATGCACCAGTGGCAAAGCTGCGGCTGGGAACAGCTTGCCAAGCAAGGGAGCGAACGATGGCTGGGAGAGAGGCACCTCACAGCTGGGACAAAAAGTCTGGTATGTGCAAGAAACCAAGAAGCCAGAGGTCCCGAAGAATGGCAGGAGTAGAGCAACAGGACACAATGCCAGCTCTGCAGGGGCTCGCGTGCTAAATGATGGCCTAGGTCTCCAGGGGGGCAGGGATAGAGAGATGCCTATCTCACAGCTTTTGTACAGGCTCGGAGTCTAAACTGCAGAATGGCTCCTTTGTCTCGGCCCCTTGTTAGGTCTAAAAGCCATGAGGCATGCAGCCAGATGGCCAGGGCAGCTTCCAGGTCCGGGGAGTGGGGGAGGGGGAGAGGAAAAGAGGGAAAGCTTCATTCCTTGAGTTTGCACTGATCCCTGATGCCTAGAGAACAAAACTCCGGGGAGCACACGCAGCCTCAGTGGGTAACTCAGCGTCTCTGATAGCTAGAAGGCATTTACAGGCAAGGAGGAGAGCTGGGGGTGCACCTCTCGACACACGGGCTTAGCTGCTTAGACCTGCTTTGAGAGATGTGTGTGATTTCAAAGTGCAAATGGAACGGAATCTCCATTTGCTTACCATGACACAGGCATGCCAGGAACAAATATAGTTTTAAAAGAAAGACCCACAACCTTATGATCCCTGAGAGCCATCACTCGGGGAGCTGCCCAAAATAGAAACTGTAGTGGGTGCCAGAGGCAGTGAGGCAGCATGACCAAGAAAATGGATGAAAAACAAGTGCTGAGCAACAGAGAGGTATTTTTTATTAACCCTGCCAAATGGATTATTTATACCCTCATCTTCTCCTGGTAGTATGACTGAGCTTTTTAAAGGAAAGTTACAGCCAGTTTCTTCTGGTTATTTAATGAGGCAGATAAGCAGTTCCACCAAACTCTGGCTGCCATCCTGTGCATATGGATTTCAGGATAACTCTTAAGGAAGGCAGAAAGTGACAGTTTACAAACAGATATTCTGGGAACAATCGGGCATCAGGACTATCTAGACAGTAAACAGACTTTAAGCAGCAAAACTACATTAAACACTGAAAGTATGTAGCTTCAGGAAAAAGTCCATGGCATGAAATGCTGGTTAGAGGAACTGGAGCCTGGAAAGGAGTGGAGATGACCCAAGGGGTCTTTGCTGTCCAAGGGATGTCAGTGAAAGCTGAAAGGCAGGGAGGCAAATATACATAAGCGGGACAGGGTTCTCAAGTTCATGGGAGCTGGGTGCCTTGGCATGAGCACACAGAAGCACTTGGAGAGCAAAAAAAACCAAAACAGCCTGACTGCAGAAACCACCCTGAAAGCTTCAAGGCAGGGTCATTTGTATCTTACGCAGCAGCATCTGACCAGCAGCACCCACAGAGCTGATGCCTACCTGCAGCCAATGCCTGCCTTCATATTCCTCCTTTTCCAAAACCCTAGAGCCTTCTTCTGCATTACCAAAATCCAGGTGTCACTCCCTGAATGACTGAAACCACCTGGAAGGGATGAACAACAGCTTCTGCCTTTTTCTCATTAGGTCTATTCATGTAACAGTGGAAGAATGGTCATCCTCAAATGTCCATAAGAGAGTATGCAGCTCATCACTGAACTAAACCCTTTTAGTTAAACTTTGGATATTTACATAAATAGTATGTATGTATAGATATTTTACAGAATCCTAATAATGGGTTCCTACCATCTCCCACTTCTCCTTTCAAGAACCTCCAGTGGATATCTTTACTATTAGAATAGTTTATTTTCCCTTCAAATGTAATGGACATCTCCCCTACTGCTAGTTAAGAACATTCTTCTTGCACTTTCCCCACTGGAACATCATATATTCCTTCCTTCTTGGAGTATTCTTTAAAATATTTTAACAAACACTGTTATCACACTCCCCTCAGTCTTCTTTTCTCTAGACTAAACATTACCAGTGCCTTCAACTCATAGGACACAATTTTTTCTTTCATTCTTTTTCTTTGCTTCTGGACTCTGTCCAGTGGGTCCAGATCTTTCTTGAAAGTGCAGTGTCTACAGAATCACATCTGAAACTTTACCAATATGTTAAATACTAAAATAGTCACTTTGGACATCTCATTATAGAGTACCCCTGACGTTACATCTCATTGCTGGATTTGTAGTTTTTAACTATTGTTTTTTTCCCCTTCAGGCTTTCAGCAGGGAAAATACAACTTGGGATGTTACCAAGACAGTTGGGGAGAGCATTACGGACTCCCAAGACAGAAATCTGATGGCTCTGTGTAGAACACAAGTTCAGATGCCAGGGTACACTTGAGGTGCTACCTCTGACTAGTTTATACAGACTTGAATTTGCACCAACTCATAGCGAGGTGCACAATGCTCTAGCACAACTATTTCCATGAGAGTACTTCTCTTACTGTTACAGTACTTTTTGGGTTGTGGGTTTGTTTTTTTAAAACCAGAATTACTTCTTGAGCACTAAATTGCTTCTTGATACATTCTTGTTAAAAATTATATCAATAAAAAGCCTAAGGAGAAAGAAGTACAAATAAAACTACTTATACATGCAAAAGCATGTGCTGGGACAGATAACACTGTTTAAAAATGGTAATAGTTTCCGAGCTTTGTGAGGAGAAAGTTAAGAGCATGAAACAACTATCACCATAACCATCACAGAAAAGAAAGTAGTATAATACATGATTTAAGACTGGTGTTTAATTATTTGTTATAATTAAATTACATTTGTTTAACTAATTGTTTTAAGTATTTAGTGGACTCTGAGTCAGGATTTACAAAAAGTCTGTAGTTACCTTTCTCAAGTACAGAGATCTGCAAAACTTCCTCCACTGCTGGTTTATTGGTTTGGGTTTTTTCCCCCTTGTTTGGCATGAAATTTAGCATTTAATTGCACATTTTAAGTTGGCTTATAATTGCCTACCAACTTTTTCTCAGGGAAGAATCTGACTCATATAATCTGGCATCATCATCCCCCCAGGACTGCATGATTGTCTCAACCAGCCCAGCTCTATAATAAAAGCTTTTAAAGTTTTTCCCTTTCTTGGTTTGTCTTCTTCTCCTGACCGATCTCCAGAATGTCCTTCTTTCTGATGATGCAAGAGTGTGCAAAATCTGCACAACAATACCCATGTAACCAAGCTGCTCTTCCTCACAAAGTGTAGACTACTTGAGATATTACCTGTTTCTAATTTTGCAACACTTGGAAAATTACATACATTTAACATCCTAAATTATCTTCATTTGTCCTTGTCAAAAAGGCAGGTCTCTTGAACTTATTCCACCTCTTAGTCAAACTTTTGTTGGCTTTGTGGCAAAACCGTTAGGCTGCTCTGTTTTCTCACACATCATGTGTCTCTTCTTGATTCCTTCATTATCTCTGCTATTTACTTTCTGGTCTTGTCCCAGTTTATGGTCTTTTTGGCCTTGGTCACATTTCTATTCAGATTCATGAGAAGCCTGAGTCAGTGTTTAGAATTAACAAACAGGTGGATTAGTGGACACTATGAAAAGATGCTTGTGGGAGGGAGAGGCATGATACCTGCATTAGTCACACCATTAACATCAACACTCTTTACCAATTGGTTTGTACCAGATTACTCTGGGAGTGGGTTAGATTCCTGATTTTAAATTGTTGCATACCCTCACACTCTAACTTTAGAAACTGGCTCAGTTACATAATGCGAAGTTCACGTAAAATATGCAAAGATCTTCCAAACTTGGAAGCTGCAGAGAGCAACTGCAGTAGGGAACCCACCCAGGTCTTGCACCTAATCCAGGAGACTTGCAATCACCCAGTCACCTTGTCAGAGGTTGACACAAAGAGTAAGGTTTTAAATTCTTAGAATTTAAATTAACCTGTAGAATCTCTTCAGCAACAAAATTAACAAAAGAAAACAAAGCTGAGTAAAGAAAGAAAAAAAAAAAAGTAAAACCTTTTTCCTTCAAATTTAATTTGGAGTGCTCTACTCCACAGAGAGAAAGGTATCTGTGTTGAACAGGTTGGAGATTAAATTTTCTATCGTCAGCACAGCCAGTGCAGAGCTGGAGCATCCCCCAGCAGCACGTGCAGGGTGTCCCGCTCCCATCTGACAGTGCTCTGAGGGCAGTATGTCCCCCAGTGCTAAAAGTGCATTACTGGAAAAACCCTGTCCCTGCAGGTAGCAGCTGAGGTGTGGACATGGGGATTGGTGCTGTCTGTGCACCAATCAGACCCTCAGGAGAGGGTTTGGGGCACATCAGAGCAGGCTTTCAGCTGTGCTCCCTGGGGATGGGCATCAGTACTTGGGAACCACTGGTGTGGTTGTTACCTTGTGCAGGCCAAAACACACAGGTATATTATCCACTTCTGGGACAAGAGAGATACTGATAGCTGATGGTGTACTTGTGCTAACAAGCTCCTTCAAAGATAGTAAGTGTATCAATAGCAAAAAATTGAAGCCACCCATGACGAAAGAGCTGTCTAAATAACCGAGGATGCCAGGAATACCTTAGGATGAACAATCAAGCCATTCCACAGACTGTAATTTCACATTTTTACCCAAATCCTAGATGATGGGGCAGCATAAGCCCTATTTCCCAGGAGCATTCACTGGTTTTGCACAGAGCAGCACTCTGCTTAATCTGTCATCCAAATTCTTCGTTGTTCTTGGAAAAGTCACCAGAATACCATGGGAGCAGCTGGCCTAATTGCTTCCTTTCTTTACCATCTATGGATGCTTCTGTCAACCTAGTCTCCTTTACTGGACTAGGCTTCTTTACAGCTCCTGACCTTCACCCTCATGAGAGGGTTTGAGATATCAGCTTCACTGTTCACTTTCCCCTATGGTTTTTCAACCACTTTCTGCCCATCACTGTCATTCAAAGTAGTTACTCTTTTCCACAACTCACCCTGCTACTTGGGCTAAAGTGCTGTTTTTGTGAAGAATGGTTTAAATAGGTTGTGTTCGTTTTTGGTGGTTTTTTTTTTTTTTTGAGGGGGGGTTGGTGGTTTTTTTGTTTGGTTTATTTTTGTTTGTTTTTGTTTGTTTGTTTGTTGTTTGGGTTTTTTTTTACTTTCCAGCTATTTTTTTTGCTTGACGGCTGAGTTTCATGTTAAATATGTTAAATTCACTTTTAAATTCCTAGACCAAAGAATTCATCTTTGTGCGAAGTAAGTATGGCATAGAGATCACCAAAGTCCTATGAGCATCCCACCTCCTTCCTCGTTCCTAATATTCTGCATTGTTTTTACCAGTAATCAGTATCTAATCTAATCAATATTTGTAATACCTGTGGTAGAATATCACTCCCCACAAAATAGCATTAGGAACAGTAGCAGAATTACTGCAGAAATAGCCCAGCATTAAGTCATTTGCTGGACACAGAGCAGGGTTAAACAGGTACTGTTTTTCTGGACTTCATAGTGGCCTTAATTAATGACCAGCGACTGAAATTTTTATAGTAAAGTTTTTATTTTCTTTAAGCTCTATTTTCCTTTTCAACTTCAAGAGTAGATTTGTTTCAGATCCTCAGTCCAACCACACTATGATCTGATTCCAGCAGAGGGGATATAGCAGTCCCTTCAGCCAGTGGTGGTGATCCTTCACAATTAGTTGGGACTGAGATGACTGCAGCATCCCTCAGTCTTGGTAATTTTATCTCGGTCCTTTGAATGTCAAGAGAAAAGTGGCAAATCTGTCAGGAATGCAGATTTCTCAGGCCTTTCTGCATGGCCAGTGAAAGTGTGCTTAGAAGATGCTTCTGACAGGGAACTTCATGGGAGAACTACAGCATACCCAGCAGGACGGGACTCCCTTTAGCATATTTGAATAGAAACAATATAAATAACACAGGATAACCACAACCATTTTTGACTGAGTACTCGTTAAAGGACTTGCATCTGCACTTGGCACCTGAAAGCTATAGCAATTCATTTTTGTAATGCTGGATCTTTTTTCCCACAGCAACCACACCAGAACAAGGCAAGTTGATACAGAGAGAAGGCATAGACTTAAAAAAATAGAGAAAAGTCAAAAGTAAACAAAAAGTAATTAAGGAAAGTACTAATCAGAAATAGAGTGTTAGTGATCCCTCAAAACTCTCCATCTTCACATTTTTCGCATATTTAGCTAGATAGCAGGTTGCAAATGAAGGAGAATGCTTGTGAGCCAAACCAGCTCTCATACCAACAACACTTTTTCTCAGTATCTCTAAGAATATAACTGGAAAAATACAAGTTATAAATCTGGCAACATATCTCATTTTATTTTTAAACAAAACACAGTTCTTAAAAACATCAGTGGTAATGGAAATTTCTTTATGAGAACCACCTCTGCCCTTATTTATTAGAAATGTCAGTGGCTAGAATAAAATAATTTTTCATGGTTTTATTCTATTAAATTGACCTAGAATAGAGTGATTTTAATCTCTGCTCTTTGCTGGTAATATTTACAATGCATCACATGGACTTATCTCCTTATCTCCAATTATGCTTTTGATCCTACTTTTCTAAACATCAATTTCATTTGCCCAGACTCTGTTTCCTGCAGCAACCAAGATTATCATTCCTTCTGCGACATCTCTACAAGGGAAGGATTTGTATTCACAGGAAACACTGCTTCCTAATGGAAAATGGTTTTCCCAGCCACGCTTAGGTAACTGAGGTGCAGCATCCTGCCAGACAAAACATGATCTCTTCCATTTTAAATGATCTTTAAGCTAAGCAGATATATATGAAAGTACTAAACATAGGATCCAAATACAGAACTTTAGCTCCTCTAATTATTATTTCTGAATATTTCTGTTCTGAAAATTTCTGTTGAAATTCAGAACTTCATTGCTAGAAATTATCATTGCTCACATTTTAGCAGCAGAATTGGAGCAACCCAAGTTGTAGATAATTTGCAGCTGGATCCTCATGTTTTTCCAAACAGCTGGACCCTTGTACCCCTTAAACTTTGCAGGCTTAAGCTACATCTAAGAAACATGCTTAATGTTAAGACTGCAGAACCTGGCAGAGATGCAAAATGCCACCTACAGCATTTACCCAGTTTATTTGCTTTAATCCCATATTACTCGGTGGAAGGAGAGATGTGTTAATTATCCAAGATTTGTTCTGGTATCAGAAAACAAGGGAGTGTACACAACTCACACTAGTTTGGGGGGGGGGGGGGGGAAATGAACATTTTCCATTAGCAAATACAAAAACAAGTGCATCTTTTGTTTTCTGTTAGAAGAGGATCCAGATCAGACTAGTTTATATGACATTCCTGGAGGGAACATGCTGTTGTGCAACATGTCATGTCAGATCTAGGAATGAATCCCTGAAACTAACACTTGCCACAAGTGTTAAGAATTCTTTATTTTCTGTACTCCAAGGGATTTTTTTTCTAGTTTGCTGATAAATGCTGTCTGACAACATCTGAAATCTAAAATTCTCTGCTTGCAGAGGGGTGACACCAAGGGTGGCTACATCAGCCTCAGTAATGTGAAGACCTCATCCCCTCCATAGCTGAGTGCCATGCCCAGCTGGCTCCTGTTCTGGCAGCTGACTAGGCTGCCGACCAGCACTAATAGGCATTTTGGGTTTTGTTTTGCAAGATCTCTGCACGAGGACTATTCAGCACAGAGGCACTGCCCCAGTAATCACCCTCCTAGTCTGCATTGAAACCATGCCACGCAAGCCGAAGTACACTCTAATCAGGATTCACTTCCAGAGCAATCCTGTTAGCTTAATGAAGTCTTCAGCATTCCAAGAAAAACAGTCAAAAGGAGAGCCATCCTGCAAGCTGGGGGAAGAACCATCTACTCCCAGTCTGCCCCTACAAAAGAACTGATCTAGGATTACAAAACGCCTCTGCACGTAGCAGCAAGACATGAAATGTGTGTCAAGCACAAGAAAAATGATTATATAAATTTGACATGACAGATAAACATAGAAGACATTAACAATAGCCAGTTTTTCATAGCCTGTTTAGATCCCTTGGATAAGAGCAGGCACTCGATTAACCAAAATTTCTAGCCAATAGCTGATGTTATTTCAGCATTTTTCAAATGCTTCAACTAGAACCTTGTCAAAATAAACGGTGGATTTGTGCTGTATGTGCTTATATGGCAAGGTTGATCCATGCTGATACTATTACAGTGTTGTAAAGCATAAAATCTAGTTAATGGTTTTTGCCAAACCATGAATCAGTTGCAAAATAACGACCTGAAGTATGTTCTTTTTTCCATTCTCTAATATTTCTTCACAGCACAACCCAAACAATTGCTCATAATTAAACTGATTGGAGAAGCAGACACTGGCAGGAAATACACTGCTGGCACTGTTCCTATAGCACTTCATTGTACTGAATTTAGAACAATTACATCAGTTCCTTTCATTTTGCAGAAAACGAGGAGTGGAGCTGCTTTTTATCTTTTGCTCTCTACAAGCAAAATCAACATTTATCAAATCTCCTGAATCAGATTTGCATATTTTTAATCAACAGCATTAAGTGCATCCCTGCTGGCTTTTGCCCACCCTGTTTCACCTTCTTTATGGATGCTTTGTATTATTAGTATTCATCAGGGTATTTTTCTAGGAAAAACTAAGTAGATTAAGTTTTAATAATGGAAGGACAGAAAATGAAGCACAGACAACAAGCAAGTGAAGGTACAGATAGAAACTGGAGTCCACATTTTAAAATAACATGACCTATGACTTCTTCCACATCTACTGAGCAAGAGTTGTGTGTACGTATTATAGAGCAGAATAACATCCCACAGCACTAGAGGGAAGCTAAAGCCAAATTATGCTCTTGAGCAGATGTGTCCATTTCAAACACAGTTTGAACAGAGACAAAGGGTTTGCTGATACCTGTAGAGACAGTCAAAAGAACACTGCATGAAACTGTCCCTTCATCTTCCCAGTAGTTTTGGGCACCACACTAGTCTTAACTCCCAGCACTCCAGGAACTTTTCCTTCCTACACAAATCTAAAACTCCATTTGAGTACTACAGTTCACGGCTCTGTACACAGTAGTAGCCACATTTAAGAGGTGCTTTAGCCAAATCTGCGACCTGTATTGCAAGGAGTCTCGTTTTCAGTTCCCATGGCCACCTTGACAGAACAGGCAAAGATTTGTCTTCATTCTGCAGTGCCTGATCTACCGGGCAGCTCACAAAGTAAGAGGATGGGGTATTTCTACAGCAGTTTCTTGCTCCCAGCAGAGCATGTGCGACTTCAGGCTTGCAAAAAGGCCAGTCACAATCTGGCAGTCAGTTAGATGCTCATGTATTCAATTAAGTGCTTTTTCTCTCACACATGCCCAACGATGTAGCACTTCCCATGAGTGGCTGTGAATAGATCTTTGAAGAGTTTCTCACAGAATGAATGTACCTCTGTTTCCCCCAAGTGCTGAATAGAGGGCAAACTTGGTTCAGAAATATAATCTATATTACTGTATTTATAATAAGTGAGATCTATGCATTCATGTCTCATTCTTTATCCATGCAGACTTCGAAACAAAATCCAGAGTGGTTTTGGGCAGGGGGATGGGGAGGAAAGTACTTGTGAATAGAGCACTGTGCAAGGAATGAGGAAGATATGTCTTGCCTTAAGCTTGCCTTAAGAAAATCCCTATGTTTCTTTGCCCTTCTCTTTCACAGTCCTAAGTCTTGTCTACCTGTATTAACAGCTCCCTGGGAACCACAGCCATGGCTGATGCTCCTCAATTCGGTAGTACTATAAATGTCAAACATCATTAAGAACAAGATTTTGTATGTTCTAAAGATGAGGTTATAAGTCACAGAATCAGTGAATTGCTGAGGTCGGAAATGACCTCTGGAGATCATTTAGTCCAGCCCCCACCACTAAGACGATGGCCAGCTAACAACACACCACTCAGGACTATGTCCAATCAGGTTTTTAAAATCTCCCAAGGATGGCAACTCTACAGCTTGTCTAGGCAACCTGTTCCAGCATTCAGCATCTTCACAGCAAAAAAGTCTCCAAGTATTCTTCCTGTAGTCCAGCTTGCACAACTTACCACTCAGAAGAGCCTGTCTCCACCGCCCCAATCATAAACATCCCTCTCTCATTTTATGAAAAATGCTTCGGTCCCTTCATCCCTGAGGTAATCTGCTGGGCTCTCTCTAGTCTCTCCATGTCTTGTGCTGGGAAGCCCAGAAGTGGACACGGTACCCCAGATGTGTCCTCACCAGGGCTGAGCAGAGCAGAAGGATCCTCCCTCAACCTGCTGACAATGCTTTTGCTAATGCAACCCAAGAGACTGTTGCCCACCTTTGCCACAAGGACACACTGCTGGCTCACAGTCAACCTTATATCAACCAGGAGCCCCAGATTTCTTCCTGCAAAACTGCTTCCCAGCTGGTCAGGCCCCAGAATATCCTGGTGCTTGGGATTATTTCTTCCCAGGTGCAGGGCTTTGTACTTTGCCTTAGTGAACATCATCCGGTTCCTGCCCACTGTTTCTCCAGCTTGTCAAGACCCTTCTGAATGTCAGCAGAACCCTCTGGTGTATCAGCCACTCCTCCCAGCTTTATATCATCTACAGAGAAAGTTCCAGACCCAAATAAACATCATGTGAATTGAACCAGGAGAGGTTTAGATTCAATATTAGGAAAAATTTATTCACAGAAAGTTTTTTCAAACATTGGACCAGGCTGTCCAGGGAAATAAAGTAGTTTAAAAGATATGAAGATGTGGCATTTTGGGATGTGGTTTAGTGGTGGACTTGGAAATGCTGAGTTAATGGTTTGAGTCAATTATCTTAGAGGACTTTTTCCTCCAAAATTGTTCTCTAATTCTGTAACAGAAGCAGAAGTACATTTTGACCTATTGCCCTAATGGATTCTGGTTGCATGGTTTGCACAGTCCCAAAGCTGCTGAGGCCACCTAGACTTGAGGATCACCATCAGCTCACTCATCAGAGGCACAGAGGGGCCACTGTGCAGAAAGGCCATTTGTCTTGTTTGTGCTGTATCATGCCATTCTTAGTCACGAGGATAAATCAATTACACAGGAAAATGAAGGAGAGATAGCAGCTGCTTATTATAGAAGTGCAGCAACTCAGATACAAGTAAAACATCAGCATTTAAATTATTTATTTTCTATTTCACGAACAATCTCCTTTTGCAGCTGATTTTTCTGTAGAAGAAATAGGGTGCCTACTTTCTATTTATAACTTTGCTGGGAAAGATTCAGTGTTTTGGTTTTATTAGAACACTGTTAAAACAGAAACATTCCAGAGTCTAAAACTGAAAGATAAATTCATATTCATGTTTGTGTTTCCCTTGAGCTTGTGTTCCCTAACAGAAACACTCCATGGGCACAGTGTAGTGTAAGTTTTGACTTGTACATTTGTAACTAACACATCTAATGCCTTCTCCAGCAGATAATATCCTATGAGTAAACACTGACATTTAGCTATTTTTGAAATTAATCATAATTTAAACTTCCAGAGAAGCCAGGATGTATTTTCTGACAAGAAGAATTAAATTTAGTTTCTTAAACAGACATAATTAAATAATGATGTGCTTGAAAGAGAGGGATATTCTTCTCAGCTTGAGGACTTGATGAAGACTATTGTGTGCCAAACCAGTTTCCTGATTTGCCAGCAAATTTCCTGAATATTCCAGCCAAATTGCTTAATCTGCTTCTCTGCTTCCTATCTGCAAAGGTAGCCTATTCCTGCTTCCCTTCTTTCTACTCTTGAGATGTAAAATGGCTAAGAGCAGAGCATCACTCTACAGAGGTTATCAGAACGAGGGACCAGCAGTGACACAGTAACCATATGTTTGTATTTAGGACTCTCCCTAAGAGGGCTGGACACTTCGGCCCTGCAGATGGCTTTGGTACATCCTACCTTTAGAAACAAGATGTATTTGAGCATTTGCTCTTTAGACCACGTTGTTCAGAGTAGTTCTAACTTCACCAAAAGGTGTTTTTCTGCTCTCCCATCTCATCTGCTTTTTAATTTTAAACATCTCTTTGGAACAAAACTCAGATAACATGATATCTCTAACATAAGAGAAAGTTTCAAAGTACATAGAATACTTATGCCATTCTAAATCGACCACCTGTTGACCTCAGGAAAAAACAAAACAAAAAAAAAAATTGAAAAAACCCTGCACACACACATACAAAAACAAACAAACAAAAAACCCAAACAAACAAAAAAAACCCAAAACACACAAAAACAAGAAAAATGTTTCAGTACATTCTGAATTCCATTCTCCAGGTGAATTATATGCTAAGAAGAGATATGTATAAACAGGAAAATACACCCTAAGGCAAAATATTAAAGTTAGACTTGCACTTACCTAGGATTTTTCAAAGTACTCATTTATACTGACTTTTGCGTTCTCACATTGCTCTTTACTTCTTGGTTTCATTCACCATATATTCAACAGAAGTACCAGATAGTCTCACATAATTTTTCCACCCAGAACCATGAAATCCAAGAACAAAAAGCTAAACCTCTGTGAGCAAGAGATGCCATCACTATTCTGCCAGCTTGGCTTGTCATCACTGTCAGTACAGCTTTAGTGAAGAGGAAAAGTGCTGGCAGACTGCCCTAACCACTTCACCAAACCAGACAACAAAGAGCTAGAGATTTGAGAGTCACCATCAGAAGTGCTGGAAACAGAATGTGTTTTGTTGTACTAGTGTTTATTGGAAGCATAGCATCACCAAAGCATTTCTGAGGCAAACCAAGACTAGCCAGGAAACTATCCCATATGGTATTTTTCATATTTCCAGTAACTTGACTTTTTTTTTTTAACTACAGAATGATCACCAACACAAGTCCTTTATATTGGCTTCTTACAGAACTGTGTCAAAAAGTACCAGCCTAAGAAATGCCCCAATATCAATCATCCAGCTTGATGCTCTATCTTGCGTCTTTATACCATTTTGCAGCATCCTTCTAAGACTCTCCCAGTGTTGTATCAGCTTGAAGAAGCACTGTTCATCTCCTGCTATACTGCCAGAACAGAGCCCTGCCAAAGAATAGCTCTTGTAAGATACATTAAATCCTTGGGTTTTTTTTGGCCAGTCTCCCCTCCTGAACTACTAACTGAAGAGTAACCTTGACAGAAAACACAACTAAACACTAACTTAAAAAAAAAAAAAAAATTAAATGAAACTTGATTTTTAGCCATCTTTCTCCAGGCTTGATCAAGTCAGTCCTAAACTAGCCCCCCACCTCAATGCTCGGAGCCAGGAAAGCAGCATTGTGCTGTGGTACTTGCTGCTCACATTTTAATTGACATGTCTCTTGGCTATTCCTACTTGAATTGCACACTTATTTCAAACTTTAATTAGGAACTGTGTTT
Source organism: Empidonax traillii (assembly GCF_003031625.1). Lineage (NCBI taxonomy): Eukaryota > Metazoa > Chordata > Aves > Passeriformes > Tyrannidae > Empidonax > Empidonax traillii. The sequence goes on along the minus strand of NW_020955436.1, from coordinate 578,124 downwards.
TAATTTGCTTTTTCTTTGCAATGACATTTTAGCACTCTGATAGAGCATCCTTGGACAGGACTGGAATTGGGACAAAACCTTTTGTCTACAGGCACATGGATTTCAGCCTTATTTCTGCTATTGTAAGAGGCATGATTAAATTATACTGTAATTTTTTCTGACATGCATTATTAGCTAGATTTTGCCAGCGATAGACACAGCTGTTGCCCCAGTCTGAGACTACAGATGTGAGTTTACACAGCACAATTTATGATGGAAATGTTTCCTTGCAAGTTAATATCACAACTCTATGTCTTCTCCTCACGGATTTTATTCCAACTGATTTTATCTCCAACTGTACCTTCCAAATCATGTATACATCCAAATGATCTCATTTTGATAAGCTGAGGCACTTAATTGGAAAAAAAAAAAAATAATCACCAACACCCTGCAAAACTGAACTCTCCAAATCATCACTTGATTTTAATGCAGCCACCTAAAGTATTGCCCATCCAACAGGTGCTTCTGAATGTTTTCCACACTTTAAACAATCATAGCCTACATAATCATTGCACAATTAAATATTTTTTCAGAGTTTTTATTTTACTTTTTAACAATTGAATGAGATCACTGTGCCTGAGTTCAAACTCCCTTAACATCATTTGAGTCATCAGATGAAAATATTTGCTTTTATTTATGTAGTGCTGGAGGCCACATCTTATACCCTAGAGTTCAATAACACAGTATTCAGGGCCAGAGACCTACTCATAATATATAAAGACTCCATGAAAAGACATTCCTGGACCCGATAGGCCATATGTCTAAGACAAGGAAGAAGAACTTCCTTAAACTCTGCCATTTTGATTGAAAAATTCCACTCCAGCTGGTAATATCCCTTTTTAATTTACATTTTCCTATTTAGGAAATTCCTGACTAATTGTCTACTTCTATCAGTGTTTCACAAAAGCATGAGCTACCAGGGAGAAATCAACCCTCTTTATCACAGCTGTAGCAGAACCCTTTTTCACATGAAACCAGACCACCAAGGAGCTGCCTGCCACCCATGCCAGCCCTGCCCATAAACAGACCACAGACACATTTTGTTACTCTCTGCCACCAGGAGGTGAGTTTGCCCCAGTTCAAGGCATCTATCCTGCAATGGGGGGAAGAGGTTGGTTGTGGCAACCCCTCTTGCCACCTATAGCCTGAGAGTTTGGGCTGGTACCGACCCGTGTTATTTTATTGGAAAGGATCACTGCAATATTTTTGGAGAGCCATGCACATGCTATTGGAAACAGAGTGGGAGTTCAGAGGAGAAAAGGAGCTTTCTCACATGGAAATCTTTAAAGCTACCAAATATTAAGTGCTCATTCAGGGGCTGAAGTTTCTACTGATAATTAAGAAGAGCTTTTCTGTTAGTGAGAGCTATATTAAAATTCCTTTGCAACATTAAGAGTAAAACCCTCCTCAAAAATCTAAAAATATTTAATAAGTCCTGATAAGCCAGAGGGTGCAGAGGGGCAGGAAAATTAAAAAAAAAAAAAAATCCTGTGCAGAGGTCTGTGTTGGTGAGGTGACCATATCAATGCATTAAAGAAGGTTTCCCAGTATCTGAAAATGCTGTGGTCAGGCTCATGCTCTTCCTAAGCATCAGCAGAACTAATGAGGCATCACCTCCCGACAGTCACCGCCAGGTCTCTCGGGTGAGGAGGCAGCTGTGCCTGCACAGGGACCATAACCAAGAGGTTCAGCCCAAGTTCAGGAGCTGGGGGTTGCACACTCTCCTCACCATCTGGCCACAGGAAGCATCGCTTTGCCTTTTGTCACAGAGCCACACATCGGCTGAAATATTCGTTTTTCTTATTTTAATAGGAAAGGCTGCAGAGATGGTATACAGTTCAGAACAACTGTATCAAGTATTTGCAAGGAAAAAACAATAACAATGCATGGAAACAGCCTTCACTGCTAGTGTCTTGCCTTCCTTAGGCTTGCCCATCTTATTTGTTTTTTGTTTACCACATCTCATTGTATTTTTACAGAAGAGATTACATTTACTTTAAAATGAATATCTATGTTTTACCCTTGAATTCAAATATATCAAACTGTGCATATTAATTGCTGACTGAATGGATAGCTATTCAAAGAAATAGTCACCTAATTATTTTTATTTTTCTTCATTCCAGAGAGAGCTATTAATGCATGGTCACACTCAATTGTGCTTATAGTAAAAACCAAAACAACCAAAAAACAACCCCCCAACAACAAAAAAACAACCAGGGCAACCACACCAAAGTAATGAATAGCTCATGTCTTTTAGAAAAAACCCTTTCTGTTATCTTCCTCTGATCCATAGGGCACTTGAAAAGAGGAGAAACACGTCAACCTGATGGTATTTTCAAGGACTTCTGGTTTTTTAATGGTTTAGGTCTTGGGGATGTGCATGGTCTGCCACTGTCCTATGAAAGATGTGTTCATTTCCACTGGTGCCACTGGATCTCAGGAGGACAAATGATTTGAGAACTCAAAGGAAACAGGATTTGCAGCTGCCTTACAGAGATAGATGCGACTGGGAACAACACAGAGAGAAACACACTGCTTGTACCTGTGTTTACTGCCAAAAGAAGCCAGGAATGCTCAAAATCTCCTGAAGTATGGCAGCAATAACATGACTGGATTCTCCACCCATCTTACATGGTTTGCATTTCCTGAATGTGACCAGAAATGGTGCTAAATTATATGATGGCCCATGCTTTGCACATCCCTAAAACACATTTAATGCAACAAAAGGGTGTGTAAGTCATAAAAGCTAGCAGCAGAACTTCCAAACCATTCATGCAAATCCCATGCCATGTTACTCTTAGCTAGAAATAAACTCTTTAGTTTGGGGTGGGATTCATTCTACTTAAGTTAGCCATTTAAAGGTTAGTTGGCTACGGCTGTCACTGTGGGATCCCCAGCATCAGTGGAAAGCAATGCACACCTCCCAAGAGGCATGATGAATCACAGAAACACAGTGATGCTTTTTTCCAGAGCATCCTTCCAAGTCTGTGCACTTCAGGAACTTCTGAGCCAGCATTTGCAGCTTTGTGCTAAAACCCGTCAAGGGCTCCACCACAGAATTCTTTGCTCTGTTGAAAGTGACCACTTTCTCCTGTGCTGTCTTCCCTAGCTTTCAACATGCTATTTACCCTCAGTAAGACCTTTCTTCTGATCCCAGAGTTGAGAACTCATAGGTGTTTTTTTTGCAAAGCCATGTGGTCAGTCTCAACCCTTGTCCACACTAACTGATTTTTGCAAGGACTCCCAGGGAGTTTCCAAGGCATGACGTCTCCAAAAACTAAGCAAACTCTTCCACAGTATATTTATTCAGGTCTCTACTAATATCTGATTTATGATTGCTTCTATCATTTTTCCAAGTCTAAACTCATCAGCAGTTTCCATGAGCTTACCAATAACTTTTAATAAAAAGCATTCATTATATATTAGACACTTTTTAATCCTCTCATGCTCACGAGACAAGAGGGCTCCTGATAGCAGCTTAGCTACTTCAGCCTTTGGTGAAGCTTGCCTACTCCCTTTACCTTCTTTCATTCTTTTGATCTGTAAAGCTTCAAATCAGTGTTGGTGAAAGTCACACCCCCTCTTCTGAGCAGCAAATGTGGAGTTTCTCAGTATTTTGATATGTACAAGCCTGTTTTTCTCATCCTCAGTTTGAACTGACTTGTGTCCTGTCCTATACTTTGATCATTGGCTTTTAAATAAAGAGATATTTCTTTATCATATGAACTCCTTGCCTTTAAAAATAGACCAGACACCAAAAACTCTTCCCTAGATCACTAGGTCCCCATTATTTTGAGTAAAGAAGAGAAAGATGCTAGAGGTCTTTTCCAGCTTAAATTATTCTATGATTCCATGACTTGGAAGAACCTTGGTCAAACCCCAAAAAGAGGGAAAAAAAATTAATTGTGTTGGATATTTTTCAAAATGTTGTAAAGATCATCATGACCCCCACAAAAAGCTCCACATCAGCTTTCCCTGTCAGAACAGAACTATCACCACTCAGTCTCCTCCTCCCAGAGGAACAAAAATTATTGGAGATGCTGACAAGGCCTGATTTATGGGTTTGGGTTCTTACTCATATTCAAGCCTCCAAGTTCTAAGAACACATCTATTAACACTCTCATACTTACTCAGCCAGGATTCCAGCTAAGTTACAGAATTCACCTTCATCATGCTTTCCTTCAGCCTTCCAATACAAAACCATAGTTTGAGCACCCCAAGCTGCAATTCAGACTATTTGAACAATTTCAGTTCAGAAGAACTACTTAACTATCAAAAAATAACCCCCACGCCTCCTTTAGCTTCAGGTAAGATACCACTTAATTTGCAACAGCCAAACTCTGAACAAGTCTTAACAGAAGTACTTAAAAATACCCCAATACTATCAGCCACCAGCACCATCTTTATGCAAGTTATGTAGAATTTAAGCTGCTGCCTCATCCACTATTTCTGAAAAGCTCACTTTTCCTCTGCAGGGTTCCTCTTTTTAAGAAATAGAAATTCTTTTTTATACAGAGATGAGTAACCTACCTGCCTTTAACCCACCAACACTACTGGAAAAAAAGCAAGCAACCAAGCCAACTATCTCTCCCACCTCCATGTCTGCAAACAGGTTATTCAAATTCAGCAGAGACAACTATTAGGAAACACACTTTCTTTGTTCTGTAAAATTCCACTCACCTTACACGAGGACATAAACCTCCAAACATCACCACTCCCTTCTATAGCCTACAGTCAGAGCAAACATCCAGGTAAATACCTCTTGTCTAGTATGAGCTTGGGTGATACCACACAACCTAAGAACTGGAAACACCTGGAAGCAGTTAGGGCAGCTGTACTGAGATGCAGCAAATGAGGCAATGCTGATTTTCCATCCCTGTGGTTATTTACAGAATGTTAATAGCAACTGCTCAGCAATGTGTCTTCTTGCCACACACTCTGACAAACATCTAATGCCACAGCCCCTCACTCGGTGCTGATAGTCCTGTTGGTCCTACAGCTAACATCAGCAGCTGTAACTTCAAATTCTGCTGCTGACTACGGTATGGCACAGCTGTTTGCATCAGAGTTTAATTTTTAAGAAATGCTTTAATTTTTAAATTAAGATTGCATATAACCTCATCCCTATCCTTTTGTGAAGAGACGTGCTGGAGGCAAAGCCTGAATTACTGTCATCTATTACATTAGTCCGTAAGTAAGAGGCCAACAATAAACCTTAAAGCTGAGGATGCCTAGGCCAGGAGGCATCACTAGCTCTCCTAACAGTGAATCATCTGCAGATTTCAGAAAATTCTGTGAAGGCTTTCCCAGTTCGAAGGCAGCAAAACAGAAAGGCAGAAAGCTGAAAATGACTGAAAAAGTACAGGAGCCTAGAACTGAGCCAGCTTTTTTAAGTGCTAAATATACATTATTCACTTAACAATATGGTTCTCACAGCCATAGGCTTTCCAGTCCTCCTCTCCCCATCACCTCTGCTCCTTCACTGTGCAGGAGAATCACAGAGTGTACAGGTATAAGAGTCTAGGCCACACTAAGTTGTCTTCTACTTATGGTCATCCAGCAGGTTGGGTGAATTTATGATCAACTCCTGTTGCTAAAAGGAAGATAATAAAAGGGAGAAAATGCATCTCTGATGATGAGGTTATGTGGAAACTATGCCACTGAATAAGATGAGGATTTGGTTGTGGGACTGATCTTCTCTTTCCCATTTATTCTGATACCAAAAAAAAGAAAGGCTTTTTAAATATAGGAAGATGGAAACTGAATACCACTTCTTTCTTCACTAAATAGTTCACTAAAACTGAGCTACCTATCACTTATTGGTAAGTGCACAATATGCCTTTTCCATGAAATTCTGCTAATTCATCCTTGGGTTACAGATGTACAGAGCATCCAGTGATTATTTTCAGACTTTTGTCAGTATAATCTTTGTAACACAGGGAACAGAATTTCGGAAAGTCTCTTAGGTTTGGGAGTTCTTAGTATTGAACTAAAGTAGTTAAATAATTTTTGGAAGTTAATTAAGTAAGATATAACATCTGGAGACAGATTTAGAGTTTCAACAGAATTCCTAATCCTATTTAATTTACTATTACTTGGATTTCCAATACTGGGTGATTTTCTCCAAGCAATAAATGAACATGTCAAGCCGCAGTAGGACCTGTTAGTGATAACTTTCCACAAACCCTTGAAAACTCTGTGTTGGAGGAAACTCTGACACAAGTGTATTTTGATTGATTCAATTATCTTTCAAGTATTATTATATCTGTTTCTTATAAACTGATTGTGTGAGTCAACTTGTGAGTCTGCAGTAGCTCCTGTGACAACTCAGAAAATGTCATCTGAGTAATACTGCCAGGAAGCATTAGCAGCAGATGCAGCTATCACCACTACCTGCATGTGATTCTGTTTCATTGTCAGCATGTTACAGGACCAACCATAAACCAGTCCTCCTCTAAAATTCCTTTGCTAAATGTATGTCTCTTTAATGACATATGAACAGTCGAGTTTAGACTATTTGGTCTGCATGCTGGCCAAATTCTATCCGAGTTTTCTCATATTATCAAAGGGCATTTGAAATTTCTAGGGATTCTGTCACTACTTACCACAGCATCTGTCCAGCCATGCTACAGCACTCCCATCTGAAACTGCATCTTTTTTCCAATGAAATTGAACTATTAGTCTGTCCTGTCAAAGAATCCTTAGATGGCTAAAATGTTTCACTGACTAACAGAGCAAGTGAATTACTCTTTATGCCTTTCAGACATGGTAAATAAATGACATAAGTTTAATATGGAGAAAAAAATTGTTGACACACAAAAACTATACATAATTTCATATGATCTGATATGTGCAATTTACTGTTTTATTAAACAAACACAGTAGCTACCAAAAATCTGATTGCTGATAATGGGAAAACCTGTGTTCCTATGGTAACTATTGGTTATCTGAAATGGTATATGTATGCCCTAAAACATAACACAGAAAATTACCTTCCTGTGAAATAAGAAATACAATAGAAATAAAGTTAAGGGACATGTTTATTTCGGAGCTTTCTGCAAGCAAAACTGCTTTGATACAAAATGAGTTCAATGATACAGTGCTACCATCCACTCAAGCAAAAGAAAACCTCACTTTTACATGAATGCACTTTATATTGATATTCTTACAGAACAGTAGTTCAGATATCCAGAATGTGTCTGGTCTCATTGAAAGCAATGGCACAGAAATGCTGCAAAGTATTGGAGTATCATATTATTGGCGAGTGCTTAATTAACTCTGTGAGTTCTCTGAGAAATGCTGTATAAATAAGGGTACTGTGAATGTGGGTTTGTATTACGTAGTAGTTTTGATGTACATCCTTTAGTGTTTGCTTAGTTAGCTCAAAACGTGTAATTGTGTCTTTTGGCTTTTAGTATTCTCTTTTTCTTTTTTAAAGAAAAATCATGAGGTATCCTTTACTGTTAACTAATGACATAGTGATAGGCCTATTTTTTACTGAGGTTGCAGAGACTTACTGTACATTCAGTACACTGTACATTCGGCAATTATTTTTAGTGTACTTTCTACATGTTACTGTGTACAACTGTTAGTTTACATTAGAACTCTTCCCCCTTCTCACAGGATATGGCAAAACCAAAAATGAATCTGACAAAAATTATACACATAAAATAAGAAGACAAATACACAAATAAGGCCATCTGCAGAATTAAAAATCCACCTCTTGCGATATTTCACAATAATTTCTACATAATATTTTACATCTTATGAACTTAAATATTTAATGCAAAAGGAAAAGACTTTAGTGGAGCCAATCATATTATCTCTTCAAGGACTTGTCTGATTTGCTGGCTAGTGGCCTTCTCTGGGGGGTTGGAATTTTAGAAGGCTTGGCTGATCCTGGCCGAGAACCTGCTCGGGGTGTTGGTCTGCTTGTAGCAGGAACAGTCTCTGACATATCTGAGCACACAGACTGGATTTCCGAAATGTCAAAGTCAGATGCGTCACTGCCTCGGCGACTACTTGACCTGCTGCCAGCCTTGCTTCCTGCTCGGCTACCAGGTCTGCTTGGAGTTCTTCTGGTTTCTGGAAAGAGAGAAGCTAACCATCAGTATTAAAGGTAAGGTTGGAAAAGGTGTGCCTGTCTTTCCTAGGCCTTTAGCAACCCCAAAAATTCCTTACTGTACAAACTAAACTTTAAAATTCTGCCAGGCAAGTTAAACAATGCTGTATCTCATACTAAACAGAAGAAAAATCAAGATCAAACACTGATACATAGTTGATTTGTCATTAGCACATCTCATAAAAAATGTATTATTCTGGCATCTTTCCATGACTTACTAGACATGCATTGTACCTTCACTCAACAGTCAGAGCCTTTCTTTCCCCCACCGTTTTCTCGGCTATGAATTGAAAAAAAACCCAAACCAGTATCTGGCCTCTTCATTCTATTGTGATTTCTCAGTATATGCACCTTGGAAATGCAAATAAATGTCCCAATTTTTAAATGTGTACTCCTCTTTTTTAAAAGAATCAAACTCATAGAGTTGAAAGCTGCAACTAAACAAGGGCAGAGTATACCTTCTCCCAAACAAAGGGCTGAGTAAATGAGCCCTCAGCAAGCCAGGCAAAGTAAAAGCCTACCCAGACAACGTGCCTTGAAGAAAAAACCACAACAAAGAATCTTAAACAGAAAACCATTGATGTGGTTCTTCAGAATCTGGTTCCTTACATGTGTGAAGAACACTATATTGAAACTGAATATTAGGTGGCTCATTTTTTAAAATCACCTGTAATTTAAAAGACATATACTCTTTGATCAGGATTTCCCAGCACTGCTGAGTATGCTTTGCAGAGCCTAAGATGTGAAGAAAAGCCAGAAGAGCTATCTTCTGTTCTAATCATCCATCCTTCCCCCTTACATAGAGCTGCTCTGAGGATCCTGGAAGAGCATAGATTCACTGCTTTCTATTTTCATATACTGATTTAAAAATCTCTATGGGATACTCCATTAATAAGGTCACCTATAGCTGTGCCCTGTATTTCTTTCAAAAGTAATGGATGAGTAATGATTAAATGAACCCTTTGCTCCATCACAGTTGAGCATAACTTGAATACTGTGAAGAACTGGACCCTTTCTTTTTAAGTAAATGCTTCTTCCACAGTTCCTCAGGCAGATACACTGGAGATAGCATTGTCAAGAAGATTGCAGTTATGAATTTGCACATCCAGAGCTGAACACAGGTGCTGTGCAACCATGTGAACAGAGGACCATCATCCTGATTATGGGCACCCTCAGCAGTGGGCAGACAGTAGGACTTTCACTCCTTCCCACTCTTCTGACATCTCCATCGAACCCTAATGTGACCCTAAGTATTTCCTAAGTGGAAAACAAAGCAAGTGGTAGATCAAGCACTCACCTGCAAACTGAGCTCTGACTCTGGTAGCTGCTGTTGACAGGATGCCACTGTCTTCTCCAGAGTGGAAACCCTTTCCTGATAGATATCCTGGCAGTCTAAGTTTACTTCCTTGAATTGGTGTTCCCTATGCAAAGCAAAACACAATAAACAAATGTTTTTTTCAGCTGAAGATAAGGACTGGTAGTAGGTGCTACATAGCTTAGAATATGATCATCATAACATTCACTGTGAACCTTAAATACTGATTTGAGCCACTATGGACATTTTCCATGATGTGAAATTTCGAATGTTCCTTCAGCAGTTTGTGTTTGAAGTAGCTCAAATGTAAAAGACCAAAAAAAAAAAATTATTTTAACAGTCTGTTTAAAATTTTGTTTGTATTGCAATGCATATAAAGAAAGAAAAAAGCTACCTTCTTATAATTAGTCAAGCATATAAGATTAGTTGATGGTACATCTTGAGGTTTTATGTCTGCATAGCTTGACTTCGTGTCATTCTGACTGTGGTTATAGGTGATGAATACATTTGCTTTGCCTTTATATTTTTAAATTTGAAACAAAGCTACCAAATTTCAAAAACTTTTTGCTAAGAAAAAACCCCAAAACAAACAAACAAAAAAATCAATCCCCAAAAAGCACAATCAGAAAAAATTATTTCTTGATTTACAATCCGTCCCAAATAAAAAAATTTCTTTCAAAACCACAAGAATTAAATCCTTGTATCTCAAAATGCATATAATACACTAAATAAGGTGTATGCAAATTAGAGGAAAACTACAGTATTCACAGTAATTAGCACAAAAATACTGATTAAATATCAAAAAAATAAGAACAAACTGTGAAGTGTGTTCTGTGCCTTTGATCCCCATACAATGGAAGGTAGAATTAGGTACTGAAAACCAAGATCCAGAGGAGTGTGTTGGGAGCTGCTTTGAGCTAAGAACCAAGCAGAGGCCTGTCAGGAGCTTGCCTGGCAGCTGCCAGCTCAGACCATGTCTGGCACAACTGAACAAAAGAACACTGAGATGCTACGGAACAGACAGTCTGCTGACTTCAACAGCAGTCACAATGTCAAACTTTCTTTAAAGCCAAGTGCAACGCTTGACGTTCAGCTGGCCACACCTTGGGTATCTCTGTTATAAAGACACTGCTTGGGAGGATAAGGAGAAAGGGAACACTCTCTATTACCTCCAGTGGAGCTGCTGCGCTCTGGGCAAGGCATTGGGTGCACTGGTGCAAAAAGGAAAACAAGCCTGTTCTTTAGTTTTGCCCTAAGCCCAAATGCAAAAAAATATAAATTTATAAAATAAATAACTGCTCTCTTGGGCAGAAAATGCTGCAGAATGCCTCAGAAATCCATTGCAACTTACCTCACCCTGACCATTCCATTTATAATCTTAAACCACGGTGGTTTACATAAAAGAAACTGACTGAAACGACTGGCAGTTGTAAGAGCAGATAAGAAATACAGTGCCCCCACTTGAAATCAGGCCAACTGCTTTCCTGTCATTGTAATCCAATGAAAACAACACCTTTCCATGTCTATAAATCCTTTTAAAGTACCATCAATTAATCTTTCAATGCAGTTACCAGCTAAGAGATGAAAGAAAGTACATGACTATATTAGAAACTGACAACTGACTAAACCCTGTGCTGGTAATCATTCTAAGCAACAGCCCGTGTGCTTGAAGTGCTGTAAACACAGACACACCTGCAGTGCATAAGTAACACGCACAGAAGGAGGGAGTGAGAAGTTCATTGCACATCTTTGAGCAAAGCCATGCTGAGGTTATGTAAACTTCACACCAGAAGGTCTCACAGGAATAGCCACAGGCATCAAAGTGCAGATTTGTGAAAAGCAGATACAACAGAGTGGTGGTAGCAAAAGCTTTCCCCTCACCAAACCCTCCTCCTAACCCAGGGCAAGAGTAACTCCTACAAATGACACAACGATACAGCTGCAATCTTTTCACTGACTGTAATGACATTAGAGGAGACGCTTTGGCTCCAAGCCCCTTCAAATTTTGGTCACACAGCCTAATTGCCAGCACAATCCTAATTGCTATACTAGCAATTTCTACGTAAGTCATGCTGGTTTCCTGTTAAGTCATCAAATAGTAATCTTATTAGAGCAACGATTGGTCATTACCCCCCCTAAACAAAACTTTCAGTTGTTGGAAGGACTTATATATCAAAGTCAGTCTTTTTTTGCCACCTTCTTCAAAGTGAATGGGTATTTCTTTGTTAGTGGTTTTGCACTAGGGATCATGATTTATTAATCTTGTTCCTACAGTTCAGGACTTTATGAAGCACTTTTTTTACTTCAGTACTTTATGAACCCAAAGTATACAATTTTAGGAAGGAAACCCACAAATTATATTAAAATGCCTTTTTTTAAAAAAGTACTTTAGAAAAACATATTTGGGGTGAAAAAAAAGGGGAAGAAATAATTTAACATAGGTCTAAAATAAGACAATGCATTAATATGCACAGGAGGTTGCAGCTCTGAAGCACTGAAACTCTAGTGGCTGTTAGTGAAGGGACAGTTTTAGTGAAGGAAGGTCATTAGACTAGAATCTCTGTCCTTACTGTACCTCTGCAGATGACCCTTGATACTCTGAGGATTCTGATGGCTTAGAAGGAGTTGATGTTTTGCTGTTTGTCAACCATGGTTTACCATAGTTGCGTGTTAAATGATGGGGTGTCTGTATGAAACAATGGTAAATCAAAATATGAAGGACAGTAGATGGAAAACAATGTCATGGAGAAGGATACCCAGGCTTTCATAGGGAGATCTCATAGTAGATATAAAAACTAAGTTAATGACAAATGTTCTCAACAAAAGAGATGGCAGAGCTCATTTTTTAAACAAAACAGAGAGGTTTGTCGCTCTTTCAGAGCAATTCCTAAACTGCCAGTTAGCTCATGTGGCAACTTAAATGTAGACGACTTCTATTCCCATATTGCAAACAAAGAGTAGAGGAAATATACTGAAAAGACTTCTCAGATCCTCCCCAGACTATGAAATAAAATGGAGATACTTCTTCCTTATGAGCTAGGGAAAGCACCAATATTACTGGAGCAAGGAAAAAACCAAAAATTCAATCTATACCCCATCTGTTAACCAGTGCAGCTCTGTACACTTCTCCTTACCTTTGGTGTACTTGTAGCAACTGCCTGTGGGGCAGCTGCCTGGCCAGCTTGACTTGACAGAGAAGTAGATCTGTTTGGAGAAGCACCTCTTGAAGAGGGTCGTGATCTACGGCCCCTTGGTCGGAAAGCTGCCATGCTCTGACTGGCACCATCTGCCAAAATGAATTTTTCACGCAGCTCCACATTTGTCCTCCCTTTAGCTGCAAAGAAAGGTGTTCCATTTAATCACATATGAAAATTGTCACAAGTCTGTTTATGGTCATTTTTGCCATGCCAACTCCAACACATTTTAACAATAAATAAAATGCATTACTGTGTAATGCATTTATTTTGGACACAGAAGAGTTATGTGCAGAACTCGCTTATTCTAATACTTTATGCCAGCAGGAATGAACCACTGTCAAAGGAAGTCAGCGTGATAATGGAATGCTCAACGTGCTAAATCTTTGTTAATCAACCAACTATTAATACATAGACACAACCTGATGAGCAGTTTTGCTATCTCTACAGCTATTTATAATAAATAATACTTGCTTGGATGTTCCAGGAGAAATAGCTAAGTACAACTTACAGGAAAGCAGCAAATATATTTATTCAAAACTAAGAAGTTATGTAGTTTGGCAACATGCAATGATGAACATAAAACCCAAACTATGATGAGGTAATTGGTGGCTAAGCACCCACACACACATACAAACACACATATGAGAGGATATTCCGCATGAATAGATGCAAGACATGTTAGCATTTAACTATGTCAGTGTGAATGACAATTGTTTTTGAAACACTCTTCAAGCGTGTCAAAAAATTAGCTTGCAAAGCACCAGCCCATGTAGGAACATGTTAAGCTAAATATGATGGGTGAAGCACACTGTTAAAAGTATATATGTATTTATATCTCTTAAAAAGATGGGAAGGAAATGAAGGGAGAGAAGAAGAGGAGAAGGAGACAAAGAGAGGGGTTTGCCAACCTATAGTAGGCTGAGTGGTAATTGAAGAGTTTGATTCCGAACGTAACATTTTACTCCCGTGATGATGAACTAGAAAAAATGACACAGGACATGGGTCACATTAAAGAAAATCGTTAGCAGGAGAAGAAATCAAGTACAGCAGCTGCATACGCAAGAGACTTGGAGCACCAGGCTAAAAGACAGGACTTGAGCAAAAGCTGTCTCTAAGTACTCTGAGGCAAGTTCTCAAAGGTTTCCTATGCCAAAAGGAAATAGTGCTTGGACAAACAGCTACAGTCCCAAATATACTTGTGTAACAACAGTATTTATCTGCTGACATAAAGAAATAATATAAGCTAAAGTGATTTTATATCAATAGGTGCAATACTTTTAAAGCTGCTTATGACAACAGTTCTTTAAAATGTGATTTATCTGAATACATGAGGAGCACTTGGTGGAAATTAAGATTTGCTAGGTGAAGAGGTCAAGGAAAGGTCTGAACCTGTACCACTGACAGTCATGACTAATCTGCATCACTGACTTCAACCAAACTAGGATTAGGCACCAATGTACGATGTCCAGCATCTGGACGATTTTATAGAGCTTGGTGTTTCTTTAGACCCACTGTCCTGCCATCTGCTCACATATTTCCAAGAAAAAGGAACAAAGTACTATAGACAATACTGAGGAAAGTAATAAGGAATTCCAATAAATAAATTAGACAGTTATAAAGTATTGTATCTCTCAGAGTCAAACCAAGAACAAATTGCAACAGTCTACCTGTCAATAGGCCTGAGAAAAATGTTTGGGATACAACAGAACTAACCACGTTAACCCTTCAGTGAAGTCAGATCTTTTGAGACCCATTTAATTTTTTACTACCCTGCACTTTTGAGGAATAAGAATAGAAAGCTATAATGTAAGGATGGCTCTGCAGGCATAAATGACTTTTCCATAGTGCAAAATCAGGTGCTAAATTTCAGGTAGACTTGTGGTAACACAAATAAATGTAATATCATTCTTACATTTAATAAACAATATATGCAATAAATTGGAAAGCAAAAGGACTATTTTAAACCCTTCTAACAAAGTCAGATATGTCATTGTAAAGTTATGACAGTACTTTCATGATACTATGATGTTATGGGTTTCAACATGATAAGAAATTTTGTGGGTACCTTTTAAGCCTGTAGACAAAGGTTTGTAGGTCTTAATGGCACACTGCCAGTCCTTACAAGGGTTCTGTTCATTTTGCATTTAATAGGGGTTTTATGGTAGGTTCTTTTTGGATTTAACATCCTTGACTTAGCATGACAACTGCTACAAATACAAGCTCTCCACTCTCTCAAGGTCTATAAAAGACAGCTTTTTCCAAAGTACAAGCTATGTAAGATGGTTGATACAGGAGGAAGGTCTACAGAACAGCTACGTCACTGTCTTCACTAGCTCATTTACCACTCCTGAACCCTTCTGTGCTGTTCTCCCACTATTACAATACTAATTATTATGACATTCTACAGAACTCCTAAGAAGCAAAAATGCAGTAATTTAAAACTGCTGGTTAACAGGATGGTATTACCTAGCTACAGAACATCAGGTCACTCTGAATATAGTGAACATTACTTTCTTCATATTCTGGCTGCTATTTGACTTGTGTCTCTTCCACTTCCTTCACAGATGGATTCTTTCCTATCTCCAACTGTTCCTCCAAGAACAGTGCCAGACAGAGCCCAACTTCCCACTACAGAACTGAGCTTTCCATTGCTGTGTACTGGGAATATAATGCATCTGATACAATGCTCTGGAGTGCACAGTGATAGAGCGCTCCCTGCTTCTCTGGAGCACAGTGTCCTCCAGACTAGAACATTTTCCACTTTCTTTGCATAAGGCTAAGGGCTCTGCAAAGTGGTTATGGGGAGAATGCCAATGGAAAGAAAGGGTTACAAAGGTAGAGACTGAAAGACTAGGCGCAGCTATTGGCCAGAGAAGTTTCTTATGGTGGTGGTGGTGGTGTTACTCACCAATTAAATTGCCTTATTTTGATTTATTGCCTCAAAACTTCTCTCTTGCTAAGAAGGTTTTATTATAAATTTCTGTGTCCCACTTCTGCCAAGTCATACAAGCAGCTTACATGCCATAAACTCTATCTGGGCTAAGTTCAATTCTTAATTAGACCACTCTAACACTGAAGGAACTGTGCAGAAGACACCACAGTTATTCCAGACATACATCAGTGCAACCAAAGAGGATCTCAACCATGGGATTTAAAGTTTACAAAAATGGGACATTTAGTGAGATGATGTTTACAAGAACTGGCATTTTATACAAGTCAATCTCCATCTTGAGACAATGAATGGTGACTGCATTCAAATAATAATCAGCATGTCCATTTTGAGAGTTGTGTTACATACCCCGGCAAGGATCATTTTTCACTAAGAACTCATCGAGTGCCATCCAGCCACCTCCAACACGAACCATGACTGTACTTCTTAGGATACGAACCAGGCGCAGTTGTTGAGAGTCACCAAACTGCAATAAGAATCAAACAATAGTCTGAGGTTCTCAGTCATTCAGATGAAGTTCAGCACTGATAGGTTAAAAATCAGACACTTAAAAAAGTTTATTTTGATATTTAATTATTAGTAAATGCTAAAAAAATCAATTTATTTATGCAGATTATTAAAGCTGTTAAGATTTCATATCAGATGGCACTGCACTAATCCAAAGAAGATGGCAGGATGTTAAGAAAGAATCTCAGGTTTAATTTTATGCTTGATTCTCAAATGTCTGAGGTCATAAAGGAAGCAAAATTAGTAATACATTATTTAATTGGTTACAGTCTGTTTTTGTGCAAATTAATGAAGATCTATTTGCATTATTTCACTGATAAAATCTTAAGCATACTCTCTTCTGCAACAGTCTTGATTTTTAATGATGTCAGCTGAAAGGAAGGCAGCATCACTTCAAACAATCAGTATGTGGGCTGGAAATTCAGTGTGTTATGAGTGTTGCACAGTTCTATGAATTGATTCATTTGCAGGAATATTTTCAGATATAGCACTGACACTGCTCACCTAGAGTAAGGTGCATGTGAGAAAAGGAACATTAAAGAAGCAATGAGTGATTGATAGCTATCATTATTGTCCTTTGTTATGAACTGTTTGTCACTCCTCTGACTACATATCAAGGTTCCTCACACTTCAGAGATGCACAGTAACCTGTTTGGTACTAAGTTCTTGTATGAGTCCATTCTTCCTTTGGGCTGATGGCCAGGCCTAATGTATATTTTGCTCTTGAAACTTGTGTTACAAAACCTGTACACAGCACCTCCATTCAAAACTGGATCGAAGAAAACATGACCAAAGTCTTGACCTCAGTCTCAAGAAAACTAACCAGATTCAGTACTTTTTAGCCAATGCTACTAAAATATTTTGATACCAGATCATCAGGTTAAGTGCAGTGTACTCTCACACAAACATGCAGAGCACTCACTAAAACCAACAGGAGTTGAATGTACCTCTTTAAAACAATCTCTGACCCTTGGAGAAGGCTGGCCATAATTCAACTGTACCTACTTGCTCCAGTGAGGGGACTGAAATGCTTTAAATGCAAACCACACAAACGTGCTCCCTACTTGTTAGATGACTTTAGTTGTTTGGTACTACTTAAGCCAAGGAGAGAGAATAAATTTAAAGGACTATTACTTTTAGGAACCAAACAAAAGCAAGCTCGCTGCTTAATTCAATAATAAATTGTATTTGTGTTAATTAAGAACATTCATGTGATCATAATTTGTAAAGGTTTTTTAATAATGCATTCAATATGTGCCAAAGAAACAACCATTTTATGTATGGAGATTAAAGTTTTTTAAAAATGGCATCCAAATTGATGCTGTTTACTTTTATTGGCCTGTTCCTATCTAGAATTTTCTCAAGATTCTGAAGATAGTATCTTTTTTCTTTTCCTTATTTTTCTTCCCATCCCAGCTTAATTTTTTAGTTAGACCCCATCAGGCAACTATATCAAGGGTCAAATGCAATGTCCTTTGGAAACTGCCCACCTAGCTGTGGTTAATTCAGACAGGGGGGCTCCTGGAAAGTAACATAAGGCATTTCTTCTAATGGTAACTCAGGTAATTTCCTTCTTAAAATAGCCCGGATACCAACTTTCTTTAAACACATTTAACATTATTTCAAATAATCAGACTAAAAGCATAAGGGAGTTTAAGCTACAAAAAGTCTTGTTCTTGACAACAGCCTTATAACATCACTGTCACTAGAGAGTACTCAGCTAAATTTCTGTAGGTACTTTTTACTATGGTACTGCTCTGCACCAGTAAGAGATACTCTTAAGAAATGCTGTATGTTTCCCAGATCTGAGAGTACAGATGGCAGATAAGAGGATTAACGTAATTTCAAACAGTCTTTTAAAAAAGAGACTTGTTCTATATGTGAAAAACATTTTCAATTATTGTTTAGATATACTGCTTGAGGCATGTGGTAAAATTATCCACTGCTCTGCGCTTTCCTCTATACTTCAACAGCCTTTGCAAGTAAATAAGAGCGCACCCACATTTTCAAAATCTTTAGATTTAAAATGGCTAATGCTGTTAACACTAACATATCCAGAATGGATTACACATATTATTGCCTTTTTAAAAGCATAAGATACTAATGGTATCTAGTTTGCATAAGGTGTTTTCACTCTTACCAGACAAATACGATTTAGCACTTCTGGAGGCTGTGCATCAGTATGTACCACAAGAATAAGTAAGCACTGGGTAGCATTTCCTCCCTCTACTGCTTTGGTATGACTCACCAATGACCCAGCTGACACAGAGTATTCTTAAACACAGCTCCAGTACATTATAGACTTGCCGTTGCTCTTTGAAAACACTTTGAGAGAGGGAGTAGTCTAAACTGGAACAGCAAGTTTATTTTGCCTATTTCCAAAATACATAGTTAATGATTCACTGTGTTACTACATAAAATACCACAAATCAGCCAGGTTCTTAAACATTCTGCTTGATTCTACCTTTTTTTTTTTTTTTTCAAAGATGAAAGTGTTTATGTAATTTGCAATAAATAAGTGATATGACTCTGGGATCTGTTTACCACAATTAGCCTTTAATCTAATAGCCCAAAAAAGACATTACAGAATTTTGAAGGATTCCAGTATAAAACTGAAAACTGATTAGATGATAATAATAATCTCTATAATTACAGTTTAAATGCTCAAGGTTTTTTGCTGTGGGAATTGCTGCTGACCATTATCTGGTTCCTTTAAAAGTAATCTCCTTAATGAGAAAATTGCCAAAGAAAGCAGGTGAGGGATTATAGAGGAGGGATCCTGAGACAAGGAATGCTCCATAGCATTTAAATAAATACCACATCTGACCAGCAATGAATTAGCTGAAGATGAAAGGATGGCAAGTAGACTGACCATTGCAAGCTTAAATCACTATGTGTTAGAAAAAAAAAAAAAAAAAAAGAAAAAAAAGGGGAAAAAAAAGGAAAAAAAAACTTCATAACACATTCCACTGGTTTATACCTGATTTCCCAGGAAGAACTGATAAGAAATGAAAAATGGAAGAAAGACACGATTAGTTTACAGGAAATTCTCTACATGGCTCTAGAAACACATGCAAACTAACACATTAGACACTCTAAATAAAGTATCTACTTGAGGGACGAGCAGGTAGCTAGCCATCCAGAGATTGAATATGGAAAATATTCAAGGCCTCTGTTTTCTTCCCATTGCTGTTTCTGTGTCTTTTAAAATAATCTAAAAGTATCTATTAATCTCTCTTAGCTGAATATCGCATATTCCATTTGAAATTGTTCTGGTTACTGGATCCAGGGATAGCAGATCTTTTTCCACTATGTGATATTTATTTTTCGTCACTAAAGTCATTCTGCAGATATCTAACACTTTGCCTAAAACTTCAGAAGTATGTGTGTTCCAATAAAATGCCAAGAGAGGGTAAAAGTGATTGAAGACACTTTGGTAAAACATTTTTGAAGTACAACACAGTACCACAAGAAAACAACAGTCACTGTTTTCATTAAATTAATAGAAAATCAGCTACAGTTTGAACACTTTGGGTATTCAGGCAAAAAGACTGGCTTCTAAGGAGGCAGTGTTTGTATGTATTTTTGTGTGTATGTATGCATGCAGTTAGCTTTTAAAAATTCCTTATAATTAAAACCAGCTTCAGTAGTTTCAGCAAAAATAAATACAAGTAGCAGCATTTTTCCATATTTTTAGTCTATGTGTTCTGATAAGAAAAAAACATAAAATGTAGACAATCTTAAAGGAAACATATAATTGCCATAGAAGATTCCTATAAATCAATATAGCCTAATTCCTTGCATAAACCATGTCATACGAAGAAAGCTGAAAGAACTGAGGTCCTTAAAAGACTTACCCTGTACTTATTATCTCCAATCTGTTCCACTTGAAATCGTTTTGCACATTTACATTTCGCTACCTGCCTTGTAACCTGCAAAAAACCACAACTGGATAATTACTTTACTGTAAATATCACATTTCTAAAGACTTGTGTACCTAGTAAACTTCAAATTATAAAGGAGTGAAAGTAAAATGAATTATTAAACAATGTGACCCCAGCAGAACAGAATGGAACCTAAGAAAGCAGAGGATGTACCTCATCTTCAATTTTGTCAGCGTCTGTGAGAGGCTTGTATGCATCCTTATTTGGATGAAGAGCTGCTACAAATTCATAATAGTCAATATATCCATCACCATCTCTATCAAAAATGTCTGCAACAGCACTCATCTCAAGTCGGCTTGTTGGGAACTCTGCAAGACAAAGATAACAACAAAAGCTAAATTTTTTGGCTTTTCAAACCCATTACAATGAAAGGCTTTATTATAAATATTAAAAGGTCATTTGGTGACAGATAATGTCTATCAAAAAAACCAAGGCCATTCAAAACAGTGAAGGAATCTTTCCAAAAAAACCCCAATCTGGATCTCTAGTGTTACCCAGGTACTGGATTAAAATGAGTATCATACTTTGGCTTGAAGACAGACACAGAAGTGAGGGCACAGATTAGGATATATGTCTGGGGGTTTTTTTTAACATTTTGACCTTCAAAGTGCATATAATACCACAAATTAACAAGACAAATTATTAGTGAGGGCAGGTCAAGCAGGCATTTCACTGCTAATTAAATCTGGAATGCAAGGCCTTCCCAATGCAGATGCATGAATGATGTTTCATGAAATCCTTCTTTAGATGAAGTTCACTGCAGCAGAATATTAACCCACACAGAGATTTTCAATGAAATGGTCAAAGGAAATTTAAAGGTGATGAACAGGGATTATATCACAAGGGTTTAGCAGTCATAACACATCGATACCAACTGAGTTAAATGAGTAAGCTATTTAACCTTTCGGTGATTTGGGTTTTTTTTTCTATGAGTTTCAGTCACTTCATGAAAAACAGTAATGTCCATGTAATTGCATTTCCTAAAGTTGGGGGAAAATATACAGACTACAATATTCTCCTGCTGAGTAACTGTGAGATGCTAAAAGCAGCCCAATTCCCAATGTTCACTGTTGAAAGCAAAAGTGATATGAAGATAAAGGATTATTTTAAGAAGTAGGCCCTTATCTGTTATGAGTCTGTTGCTAAAAGGAAACATGATCACATACAGACATGATGTGGAAGACTTACGTTACCACCAGCTGTGCATAACTAATGCACACCAACCCATCAGGAAAGCTAGGAAAGTCCCTTCCTAGTTTGATTGCTTGGCATTTTGACCCTCATTTTATAGGTATATGAATATTGTCATGGTTTATGGAAACACTGGTTTCAAAAATTACATGGTTTCATTCTATAATTAAAATTATCCCATGCAAGATCTTTGATAAAGATCATATGATCATATGAACTGATTTTGAAAATCATCTGTAGGTTCATTTTACTACTGTGGTACATTTTACTATTAATCAATGAAAAGTAATTGTTGAAGCAGCTAGTGTACTGTAGGAATAACAATCCAAGTCCAGTAAACCGGTAAACTACTAGCTAGACAATAATATAAATCTGACATTTGTAACCTGATTCACAATGTAAAAGAACAAGAGTTTCTAGAATCTATAAATACTTTCAAGTAAAATAATTATAAATTAATAATAATTAATAAATTCAAAAGGGAAATCTGTGACCTTTTAACACAATAAACATCCTAATGTACATGATATAGACAATAAGACTTCATGAGATGTTTGTTCCAAGTTCAACATAATATTAATTTTAAAACTTACTTGAAGAAAGAATTCCATCGATAAATTCCTGTCTTGTAATCTTTCCATCCTGATCTTTATCAATCCTCCTAAAGAAGTCCATCACACGAGACTTCTTATGGTTCATCCATCGCATGTATTTTTTCCTCCAAATATCAAAATCAAAGTTGGCAAACTCTCTCAGCTTAATAAAAAACAGAAAGAATTTTTTTTTTTAGCTCAAATCCATCAGTCTAGAACATCAATGAGATAGAAACCATCTGTGTTTTGTGGAATAACTAGTTCTTTGAGGACCTACATAAACATTTAAAATCTCTTAACTCTCCTCATTTAAAATGAGGATGACAGCCTTTAAAGCACACTACAGTACATGTATCACAGTGTTTTCAGTCAGCTGTGTCATACAGTATAATACAACAAATATGGAAGTTGTTTACAGCATTGACAATTTAACCCAGGGTAAAGAATATTATGCAATATGTATGTATATTCTGTACAGTCTTTTTCTGACCTCTTCAAGTCTGTCCAAAGCATCATTAAGTTTTCTTCTCCTTTCCAAGGCCAGAAGCCAAACCTGCTGCCATTTGCTGACTAAAAGGTTTACCCGTGGATTCTTGGTTTCAATTTGTGCCTGGGCTGCTGATGGATAGATGCCTGGTGTTGGGGAACGCTTCCCTGTTAAAACATTATAAAATGCATAAGTCTCACACAGTTCAAACAAAACAAACATTCACATGAAGCGTAATTGTCCCTTCTAAAATTACTCCTTCCTGTCCCAAATAAGGAGATCATACTGTGATATGATTCCATATAATGGGATTTTTCCTTTTTTTTTTTTTCTTTTTTACCAATTTTGGGGAACGACCAAACGGTAGTTAGTGTTGCTTTTGCCTAGGCAGAAGCAGCTCATAGTGGCTCCACTACAGGGGTTAAATTAAATCTTTGTAAATCTCTAAGAGTTGCAAAGTAAACAACCTCATTTTAGAAGCAGGTTCCCTGTATGAGTAAGTATAAAATACAATGGGTAAGTATATCTAAAAATACAAAAAGCAATTTCCTCACTTGATTCACTTTCCATTCAACTTCACTAAATACACTTCTTATTGGATTAATATAATTCCATAGACAGAGACAGCAAACTTTGGCACTAAACCTTTATGTGAAGTTGTTTGCACTTTCAGATAACAGTAGGTTTGCAAAAACTCAACGGGGACTTGCTCTTGCAAGTTTCATAGCACATGAAAGGCTTCATGCTTTAAAAACAGCTATTGGTGAAGATTAGAACAAAATTTAAAAATACATGTCTGCCATGAGAAATTTCCTCACAATGAAAAATAAGAGATAATCAGAAAAATCAACCAAGAGAATTTCACCCTGTTTCGTTATAAGCTAATCAAACCTATTAGATTATTAGCAATCTGTAAATTTTATAGATAAAGAAAAGGTATGTGTGACCCACCCCAAAATACATCATTACTTACTGCCTGCTCTCCCCTTATCAAGGACAGGAATATGAGATTGTACTGGACTGGGTTCAAGTGCTTTTCTTTTATGGGTCTTTGTAACTTTATCCACATCAGGTTGTTTTCTGGTCATTTCCTCCATGAATGTCTACAATCAGATAGAGGTGATATTAATTAACAATACACAAAAGTAACCACAGGAATGAAAAACATATAAAAAAAGCAAAACAACAAAGTTACAAAGAAAGGCACAGAAAGACACTTAAAATGCCAAACTCACAAAATAGACACAATTAAAGGTTTTGTAGATAAGAAAAATAGGCAGTACAAGCTTTTAAAACCACTACAGCCTGGTTGGTAAAGGAAGCCTAAATCCAAAAACGAACCTGTCAAACTTCTCTATTAAATGTATATGGTGAGGTGCTATACAACAGAATTTTGCCTCTTGAGTACTTGCTGTTCAGACTGCAGTTCACAGAAGTGAGTGAGACAGCTCTGGTGCGTAAGCTGGGGTAAGTCTGTAAGCATTCACTGCACCAGCAGCTCCCTCTGGTAGTTCATCAACAAATTTTTGAAACCCAGTCAGTGGAGCCACACATTGCAACACTAGTTCTAAAGTGGCAGCACTATAATATATTTCATGTGGGTTTTCTTTTGTTATTACTATCCTTCTTCCTCTGGGGAATTGTAGTTTGCTTTTAGAACAATGTGACACTAAATTTTTGATTGGTTGTTCTTTTATCTCTGTATTGAATAAACTATAAGCACATTGTACACATACAAAACACATGACCAAGTATCTGAAAAGGAATTCAATTATGAGAAAAAATAGCTAAGGAGATTCACACCTGATTAAGAATCCTAGCTGAAATGTGAGGACCACGTGACACTTAGCATTCCTTACCTGATGTTCAGCTATAAGCGCTTTAACTTCCTCAATCTCCTGGGGAATAACCTCTTTATCTTTTTCAGTTAGTGTAGTCTCTGCCCACTGCAACCAGGACAGCAAGGCTTCCAACAATTCCTGGTTAGCAATAAGTCCAGCCAGGGCTCCTGCCAGCCTCTGTTGATGTTGTTTGGCCCATGCTACAACCTGGATATAGAAACCAATGTATGAGTACATGCACATCTGAAATTCTTCACGACGTATTTAAAATTGCTCTACTGACTGTAAACCCAAAGCTACCTCTTAGGCCTATTGATATTAGGCCTATTTAACACCTTTGAATATCAAAGGTGTTAAATGTAGTAGCTGATCACTAAAGGTAGCTAGGTAACCAGAATTCCCATTTCAACACACTTTTTCCACAGATATTTGGGATTAGGTGCTGCTAAACAAGGTAACTAGCACTTTCAGGCAACATATTAAGAATTTTAACAAACACTATGGCATCCATCTTCCTGTGTACACTCTTGAAGGCATACTTCACTAACACCAGTATTTTGTTTTTCTTTAAACTTAATATAAAACAGAAAATACCATCTTTATAGTTGAGGGTGGTACACACTCTGCAACCTACCTGTAGCCACTTCAAAAATTTGAAAATCTCTAGATTTAGAATATGTTGGAAAGAAATCCTCTCTGATGCAATGAGAAAATCCTTCACATTTGCCCTGTATTTTTTTTCCTTTGTAACTTTTAAGTTTACAACTAGAAACTGTTGGCTTTCCTCACTTGGGAAGTGTCAGACAGTATTTCCTTTAATACATACAAACAAGGAAGCTTGGCCATCTGCTTTAGTTCTTAAAGCCCTGCAAGTTTTGAAATAAAGCCTAGGGAAGCATAGCATTAACATCCATCCCCATAGGTATTTTAAATGTTTAGTTCTCAACAGCTGGATCTTTTCCTCCCAGTGTAGCTACCATATTAGTTGTCAGCTATATTCCAATCAAAGATGGACTGCTGCAATGAAGATGGTTTGACAAATACTGACCTCTTCAAACCTGGCTCTGATGATTGTTATCCAGTGCTTAATGGTGGTGATGGAGTCTGGGTGGCAGATAGCCAGAATAGCTTCTCCCATACCTGTTGCTTTATTCAGTTCTGCCTTTTTCTCTTCCAATTTCTTCATAAATTCCTAAACCAGAGGTAATAATTTCAATTAGGTGCTGAAAAAATTTGCAAGAGAAATTTGAGTGCATAATCTGGATGGTCAACAAGCCTCTTGATTATTTAAAAACATTCAACTTGCAAAAGGCAAGTTTAATTTGCATGAGAAAAGCTTAAAATGTTTAAAAAACCTATTCCACATAAAGTACTAAACACAGGTCTAAAACCTTTATCTCAGCTTGCCACTCCTTAAAAGCCTACCACTCTCTAAATACTTGGAAGACGTGTACCCTTATTGAAAAACACAAAGAAAAATCACAGCATTTAGAAGTGCTGTAAACGAATTATATGACAGTTAGAATCACATTGGCAACATTTCAATTACATGGTTTGTCAGTTACAGTAATTCTTCATAATAAACTATCAACCTCCTAGCAGAGGCTGGAAATGTCCAACTATAATTACATGCTCAGACAAGATGACAGAGGAGTTCAGGAGCAGCCATACTAAACTAACACAAATGTGAAAACTCAGCAGCTGAGGGGGAGAGACACAGCAAGAACAGAGACAGCTAATTAACCATCTGTTGTCAGAGGCGCTGCCATGTGGGATAAATCTCGTAAAAGCAAAAGGATGTTTACAGTTTTAGGCATCCAAGCTCGTAGCCATTGTTATTCTTATGATGGCAGGACTACAACTGGGTGCAGGGGGGAAACAACAGAAAAAAAAATGGAGGAGGACTTTCCCATCCTTTCTATACCTTGCATTGCTTTCTATTTTTTTTTTTTTTTCTTTTTTTCAGTTAATTATTATTAGTACAATGGTTTTACTATTCTGCCTAAATGTTACGTGTAAGTCTGTGTGTCTTCATGAGAACCCTTAACTGGAACTGCCAACATCTCTCAGTGCCTAGTTGAATTTTTTTGAGCCAAGTCAGATCCTAGAAAATTCAAAATCACCAAAACATTGTAAAAATAGTCAACAAGTCATCATGACATTATCCTGCGCCTTTACAAAGTAACTACGAAGTTATTGTGAAATAAAAGTGTAAAAGACAATCTCTTCTACTTAGTTCTAGAAGTCTGGCATAGGTAGGCTCCATATTTAAAGAGATTAATTTTTAACTGATTTTGATTTAGGCTTAAATTATTGTCAGAGTTTAAGACCCAATCCTAACAGCAAACCTTCTCTCATAAAAATATAGTTTTGGAAAACTTGAAGTGGGTTGTAATGAGATTACCAAAATAAGCCAAGGCCAGGAGGAGAATGAGCAACAACATTGTTTCCCCTGCCTAGCTATACTAGAATATCTCAAAAATTAAATCTATGATGCATTGCAGTGTATTAAGCTTTCCCTCAGTAAGGGATGAACTCAGTAAGAACTCACTTAATTGTGTTGAGCTCTGTGGCAACCCAGTGACACAGGCACATTTACAAGAGAGGAGATGGGATGCTTCTCATTCAACAATGCAGTGTATTAACCCACTATAGATCTCAGTCCCCAGAGAGCAGGACGAGTGACAGAAATCTCTGCCTGAGATAGTAGAATTCACTATATCATGTGCATTATTCAAGAAAATAAAATCAGAAAAAGGCAAAGATGGACCATTTGAATAAAATATTGTCCAGAAGAAACCTTTCAACACACAGCTGAACACAAATGCAGCAAAATTATTTTACAAGAATCCCAGTGACAAAAGGAATATATATTTCATATTTATGTAAATAATTTCAATCATGCATTTTTATATTAATATTGCAGCATTATAATACATAATGGTTTTTAAAAGGAATACATATTCCTTCTTCCCTGATTTTCTGTTTTTTTTTTCTTCTTGAGAGCTAATGTTATAAGCTTAAGCGGAGAAATCACTTATTCCAGGAGACTGAGTGAGTGGTAAAGCAGTTGTACCATAATCTTCCTTAGCTTAACAATTTCTCTATTTCTATTATTTAGACTTTAAGAAGAATATGTGTTTGGGAGAACTTCTTACAAAGCCTACTAAAAAAATTTTAGTACAGTATGGCCACATCTAACACCGAGGCTGGTCGTGTTGTGCTAGCAATCATCCTTCCCAGCTGGACAGGGTTTCTCAGAGAAAAAATTTGCTTTGCTTTGAGGTTCCAAGTTATTCTTCAGCTTTGGCAGCACAATTTTAAACTTTAGTACAGAAATATTTTGTTAATACAACTACAGTGCAGAAGAAGAAATTTTTTTTTTTCTAATTATTTCAGTGGACCTAAGATTTCACTCCATTCTTTTCTCTCTATTCAGAAGACCAAAAAATCAATTAAAAGGGAACTGATGAAGCACATGTGGAAGAAAGGCAGCTAAAGACAAATTTCAGTGCATCAGAGAGATTAAGTTGCTACTGCCAACATTAGTCATACATTTGATGCATATACACATACATTCCTCAGCTAATGAATAGTTCCAGGACCCTAAATTAAAACTGACAAGTTTTTCAAAACATTGCATACTAAGTACATTGAAAACTCGTTAGTTAGGAACTGTTAAATAGTTGTATCTTACATGCACTCCTCTGCATAATAATATTACCAAACTCAATTTAAACAGGATGCTTTTCCACTCTCCATTTCGTAAGTTTTGTTCTAACTTTCTTCGGAGCAATGATGAACAAATCCATGCCTTTAAATTTGTTCTGTAACACTGTGCGCACTACACTCTTGGAACTGTTACTACTGTACTTACAACAAGTTTTGCATGGATTTAAATGTGCATGTTTGTAGCCTCCTGTTTGAAGACCTCTATGCTCTTTAATTAGGCATTTTCCCATTTCATTACTGCAAAGTTGGATGGCCCATAATCTACTATCTGCAGTACCTACGCCACTGCAGTATTTCGGTACCTAATGCATATGAAGTATGACAGCATGCTGTTTCACCATGACAAAAGGTTAATGGACAATAACATCACATTCTGCTGACATTTACAAGTGACCTTGAGAGAAAAGTATATGCCATTTTGATCAATGGTGCTAAGATGACAGATATACTTTTGCTACTGTAGCCATCTGTGTTGTAATTGCAGGCATCATATATTTCACAGAGGGGTTTGAATCTGTCTCTGAATATTTACAGCAACTTTCTAAAGGCCTATTATTTCCTCAGTAAGCCAAGATGACTCAAGAGGCCAAACCAGTGTGGACATCAAACTATCAACTACATTAAATTTCTAGCTTCTCTTTTATAGAAAGAGTTTCAAAAATCAACACTGGATGGTGGATATAACTATGTGGGACAGACTGCCTCCTTTCCTTTATTTTACCCTCTCAGACCAATTAGAATGAAGAGGATCCTCTGCATTTTCTTGCTTACCCTGTGCTGCTCTATCAGTGTACGCAAGGCCTCTTCATCGTCTGGAAGGATGCCATGGAAACGAAGAGCCTGCTCTGCCTCTGCCAGCCACTCCAAAAGGACATGAACAACAGAGTGGAATTCTTCTGCCTGTTAAAATACAAAAAGTCACGGTCACTCATAAGGGGATCTGACAGACACGCTGCAGCTTACACAAGGAGACTGAGCCCACATTTAGAATCATTAATCAGACAGCAATACTGGCACATTATCTTTCCATTAAAAAGTCAATGATATACAGTACTACATTTTCATAACTGTAAGAATAGCTCATGCTTCTCAAAAAATTATAGGAAGCCTAAAAGCCTGTTCATGCTTTTAGCCATCTGATTTATAGTGTATTTGCAGCTCAGTCGTGAATGTCATGCCTTTACACTGACAAATTACACGGGAGGTGCTTTGCTTTCAGGGACCAGCTGGAAAGATGAGAACTGTATTTTCTGCACAGCCTAAATCAGCAGTTAAGCAAAATGAATTGACAGCCTGTGGGAGAGTGACCCTTTTATGTCTCGAGAAAACAAGAAAGATTCACCGTTGGGCACAGTCATATTCAGATACAATTAGAGTTCGAAGTAGCTTAGGATTGTGTCTGCTGAGAGACTGGAGAGCTGGACAAACCCTGGGAAAAGCAGAGCAGGAATTTTGTACACAGTGGATACACTGCTATTGGAGGAGCCCCATCCTAGCATCAGTCCAAGCTAGTATATCTTTGGAGAGCTGTACATCCATATTATCTCAGGTTTGGAAACAATACAGATAGATCTATTTGTTTGGGATTGGTACCAGATAGTATTGACATACATGGACTGTTTTAACTCATGAGTGCACTCAGCACAACTATCTTTTCAGCAACATGTTTCACCATGCATTGCAATGGTGCCAACCTAAACGAGTTTTCAATACAGAAATTACTTCTTTCCAATAAGGCACAAAAAGCATAAGCACGATTGCAATCTCCAGCTTCTTGTGAATGGGGCATAGCCCTCACCATCCTTCACGCTTGACTGCAACTTCAGTGATTTCCTTAGATGGTAAGGTCTTTGAAACATTTGTTTTGCATTTGTGGTAGAGACTAATAATAACGGTAATAATAAATGCTAAGAGGCACTATTTATGTGCTGTGGTAAAGGGATAGAGACAAGGTAAGCAGTGCATGAGCAAGAAATCAGTATTTTCAAATGAAGTGAAAGCGAATGACATGAAGTGAAAATAAAATTAAATTTTCGGTAACCAGACTGCAAGGTATTTTCACTAGTTCTCACAGAGTACATGTAGTGATGGTAGTATTCCTTACCTGCCGAAGAGCCTGTTCCAGTCGTGTTTGTTTGGATACTGACAGGGCACAAACTGTCTCCCAGCGAGTGCTCAGCTCCTGCATTTGGACTTTGACCCAGGAAGAGTCATCACGACTGCCTTCTATCAGCTCCCTCGCAGAGCGCTTCAGAGCCTGGACACTGCTCGTTCTTTTTCCCAGCTCCTTCTGGAAAACCTAGGCACCACCAAATACATTTGAAATGTTTAACTCATTAAGGCATACTTATGCAAAAAATAACAAAAGAGTACTGATTATGAGAAGAAATCAAATGAAATGTTCATATTAGTAGATGGAACAAGCTCCAGTTACATAAAGGAAGCTCTTAAAAGAAGATAAGGCAATTACAGTATACTGTGCCACTGACTACAACTTGTGATACACAGTGGGATTTCAGAAGCAATTGCAGCATATTGCAGCCTAATTTTTATAGGTAACCCATGTTTCCAAACATGTTTTCTCTTTGTGAGGGACAAAATCTTCTCCTCAGTGGGGAGGAGATACTGAAAGTCAGTGGTGGATGAATAGAGGGACCTTCACCTCATGACCTTTCCAGGCTCCAGAGCTCTGCCTATGTGTCACCTTTGCCTTTGAATCCCAGTTTTGCAGTTCAGTATGTCAGAAGAAATGACTGTTGAAGTTACTTCTATTGCAAAGTCCAACTCCTACTTGCTCTCATCTCCTAAACCACTTCAGTAACAAAATACTGCAGCTTTCTGATGCAAGCTTCCTGGTCATGGTCTAGTTGAAATCTGTGCATAACTTAAGCACTGCAACTATTTTTCTCCATAAATATACAGCAGCCCCATAGGTCTGAAAGGCTGCAGCAGTCATGGTAAGTGCACTGGAAATTTGGTTAACAGATGGACTAGAAAAAGAGCTGTCTGCCCCAGAGTTCTCCAGTAAAACAATTTTTGCCATCTCTTGCCATAGACACGCATTTATAAATGCATACTTGTGATTTATGACATGATATTCATAAATGCACAGGATAGCACCATTAAATGGACAATCTCAATGCTAACTGGTGTCAGTGAGTCACCAAGAGTTGTCCTCTTTCATGTATGATTTACAGCATTTTCTATTGTTGATTACATGATTGTGTTACAAAACTATTCCATATTTCTAAAAATTACAGAATAGTCAGAGATAAAGACAGCATTAAAATGTTACACTTATGAGCACTATAGGAATTAAAGAAGTATTTTGGGAATTACCTTGTGATTGTCAGTCAGGTTCATCACTAAATCAATGTCTCCGTGTACTGGCTGATCTTCTGCTAGTTGAGGCTCAATTTTGTATAACCAGTCAATGAGAGCTTGCAGAGCATCAGTAAACTGTCCCGAAAATAACAGGGCTTCCTCCAGTTTATTTTGTCTGGGATAGGAAAAAAAACCCAGAATGCACACACAAAATAATAATTTATATACTTAAAGAAAATATTTTCAGCATAAAATAACAGAATCATAGAACTATGACAGTTAGACAAGACCAGTAAGGTTGAGTCCAACCATGAACCCAGCATGACTACAATCAGCATAAACCATGACCCCAAAGGGCCACATCCACACGTCTTTTAAACACTTGAGGGATGGTGACTCAGCCACTTCCCTGGGCAGTCTGCTTCAATGATTTACAATGCTTTCCATGAAGAAATTTTTCCTAATATCCAATCTAAACCTCAGTTGGTACAATTTGAGAGTTTCCTCTCATCCTGTCATTTGTTACCTGGGAAAAGATGTGTCTGATCCCCATTTGACTACAAACTCCTTTCATGTAAAGAGCAATACGGTTCCTCCTGAGTCTCCTTTTTCCAGGCTAAACACCCCCAGCTCCCTCAGCCACTCCTCAACAGACTTGTGCTCCATTGCCCTTCTCTGGACACGCTCCAGCATCTCAAGTTCTTTGTTGTGAGTGGTTCAGAACTGGACACAGCACTCAAGGTGTGGCCTCACCAGTGCCGAGTTGTCAGAGACTGAAACATTTAATAACTTACACAATCTAAGATCACCAAAAGACTTTTGCAAACTGAAAAGAAGCAGTTGCTCACCCAGCAAAGCCCACCCCTCCCTGAATACTGCCAAAGGACCTTCAGATCAGGTAAGTGGGTGCCACTGTCCAGCCATCCTAGGTGCAGATGTATACTGAAGCTACAAACTGGACCTCCAGATAAGGGAAGAGGCTAAGAAGAGGCAGATCCTGCCAAGTGGGAGAATCCCTCTTATCATGCCAATGTCATCCCTTTACATGATAACTCTGCACATCTAGCCTGGACTGTGCATCTCAAATATCAGACCATGATGGACCCTGACTGATGCTGACACAATAGGCAGCTGCGGCTGTCTTAGAAGATGTCAGAGACTCAGTGACATGTCCCGTGACACTATCCATTGTAAAGCACCCTGCCCCACGGAGGTACAAGGCGTTCTCACCTGAGCTAGAAGTGTTTAATAACTCCTAACATCTTTGAGTTTTGGCAGGGGGCTTCCCCCAGCCCCAGCGGATCAAGACCACCACTTCAACCAACTGACACAGAAGGTGCAACTACCAAGTTTCATACCTGGATCCCGTGGGTGGTGACTATATGTAAGTCTTTCCTCCCTTATCCTTTCTTTCCCTTTCTCTTCCTTATGCATTTCTTAAAGTACTGTCTTTATGCTTTAATATCATTATGCTTTAATAGTGCTGTATTACCACGCTTTACAGCGCTATATTGCTATGCTTTATTGCTATAGGTGCTTTAATATCGATGTGCTTTAGTAGTGCTATACTGCTATGCTTTAATGTTGTTATATTGCTACAGATGATAACACCCAAAACAGTAACATACCTGTTTACCTTCGAAACAAAATTGTTCTAAAATAAACCCTACATATGTATGTTTACAAACACCGATTACTCAGTGTCATTTCACTCTAATCCACCCCAAAGGATTTATTAATAAGAACCTGGGTCACCCTCCCCTTCTGGGGCAGGTTGCAACACGAGTACAGGGCAATGATCACTGCCCTGGTTCTGCTGGCCACACTATTGCGGATACAGCCAGGATGCCGCTGGCCTACTTGGCCAGATGGATACGCTGCAGGCTCATGTTCAGCTAGCTGTCAATCAGCATCTCCAGAGAACTTCAAATCAGTTTCCCTTTTTAAATAACTCTTCCTTCCCCTCCCTCCCCTTACCCTTCTTCCATACAATCAGGAAGGTATGCATTTACAGTATTTTACTGCTTTGGCGCTCCTAATTATCAAACAAGCTAGCCACTCTGGTTGTACTTTTACACAACAAAATCCAAAACAGAAGCCAAAAGCATTTTCCTAAGCATTTCTCTTATTTGATTAATAATTAGTGAGTTTTCATTTACCTTTCCACTGACTTTCCACAAATTGTATCCCACTTATCCCTTAGTTCACTCAGCATATCGTCAAGTTTCAAATTGTCATCAGCCAAGGTGGTTTTCTCTTTCAAGGAACGCCCAGTTCTATTTGTGGTATCATACACAGAATGTTTGGCACCAAGAGATTTCTGGAATTCCTACACATATGGAAGAAAAAGAAAAAAAAACATATATCATTAACTGCTTACAGGCCATTGTTAATTAATCTCTGGCATACTATTTGCAATGTTAATTGTAAATGTTTCTACAAGAATATTTTAAACTTACTGCAAAATTTCTGTGCTAGTGCCACAGTGCACCTGAAATTATGTGGGGCTTGACACTAGCAAACCCCTGCTTTTTGTCCTTCTCTGGGAATATAGCTCTACGCCTACTGGAATAACTTCCACAAAATCCCTTCTTCGGTGAGGGCAATGATTCCTGTCCTACCATAACGTTCCCAAATTTCAGCAAGGGGTGCCTGGTAGAAGAATGTGAAAGAACTGCTACTTTGGGAGCCATTAACTGAGCATTCTTCACACTACATTCTTACAAACTAAGATTTCAAGACACTTATAGAGCTCTCCAAGAACTACAAATGTTATTCTGATTTAGCTCAACATGGGCAAGCTGGGAAACCTCCAACCACAAGCCTTTAACTCTCTTGACAAATACTATCATTGGGAACAACTGTATGCCAAAAGTGTAGATCCAGGCACAAGAAGTCAGGTGGCAGCCCCTTAACTCAGTTTGTGCTAGAAATCAAGATCACCAGTAGGTTTCTGTGTCCAGGGACTTGGAACAATGACAGTGACTCAGCAGCTGCATCTGTGTGCCAGCTCTGACAGGTCCTTCTGCACAGACCCTTTGGAAGCTTTCCACAGGCACAGAGGAACACACAGAAACACAGTTCATCTGATACCACAGAGGAATTAACCAACTGATAAACAATTAAATAAAGGAACACTTCCAAAAGACAGTAGGGTTGCAGTCAGTTCTTTCCTTGAGAGACTACATCATACCTACTTTTATTTGATTTCACAGAGGTGTAACTGAAAGTAGATTTTAGTTTCAGCTGCCAGGAACAGGCAAGTAAGTTAATTACTGAGATTATGCTCATCTAGCTATCTTCCTTCTAAGGAAGAGGGGCACATACAGATAAAATTAGCCAGGTTCATATAAATTTACTGTAAAGAACACTCAGCATTAGCACAGGAATAGACTGGGTGACCTAATAATGTTTTTTCCATTGCTCCCTCCTAGAAATGAAAAAAAAATTTCTGATAAACAGACCATGAATAACCCCCAAAAGTCCCTGGCAACGCACTAGATATGAGTGAGAGAGAAAACATTATCTTGGCTTTTCTTTTTCAGGGACTTTTTTTTGGCAGTAACAGCTGGCAAAAAGCGAATCCAAATTACTGCTTACAGCACACATTCAATCCGAACAGCAAAATCCTTAACTAAATGGAGCAAGGAAACCTTCAAGGCTGGACAGAAAAGACAAAGACAGGCACGGGGTATATGTGGGAGTGGAAGGAAAAGACTCAAAATACAAGGAAGGACATTGCAGTGCTGGGAGGTTTGACAACTCATTAAAAAACAATTGAGTTGATTTCTTGAGGGGGTGGTGTTTGAAGTTTGAAGTCACAAAGTTCACAGAACTCCCTCCCGTCACACACATTGATCTTTTTCCTCCACATCACCAGTTTCAATCCTTATGTTCCTGTACCACATTTCATCCCATTCCTTAATGAGATTCAAGAAACTCAAGCAGAAATGCTCTGCAGGCATTTTATATGAAAGAAGCTCTATCAGTGACAGAAAGGATGAGTCTGCCAATCCATGTGAGGGAGCTTGGGTTCATAAAACCTGTAGGTATAAGGTAAATATCAAGTTTATAATTTCTGAAGAGAGGAGAAGAATACAGGTAGAAGATAGTTCTGAAAGGACCTCAAAGCAAAGTGACAAAGTGTCGACTATACTCGTGAGGTCAGTATATATATACGAGTATATAATGAGAAGAGAGGAGAGAAAGGATTAGAAGATTAGGAGTCAGAGGAGACAAGAAAGACTATCCCAACAGCGAGATTCCCCCTTGCCAGTTCCCATCACCAACTTCAAATTCTGGCAACAGCAGCAATCCCAAAACAAACTGAAATCGCAGAGTCAGCATAACAGAATGTCAGTGTAGGTTTTATCTAAAAGTTTTAACACCAAACACAGGTAAACTACTTTTGCTTGACCAACAGTCAGCCTTCCCGCAGACTGACGCAGTAACAAGTCATTAATATACATGACAAAACTTGCTGGAGGTAAAAGTAATCACCAGAAGCTACAGTAAAAATAAAAACTTAGTTAGGTAAACTCTTGGGGATATTGTGCAGAATGAAAACATAGGAGTAAATAGAGAACAATAAAACTGACATAAAAAGTAAATATGTGCCAAAACGTAGAAAAATGAAGAGTCTGTCAATACTCTGATGAAACTGCTCCATGAGAAATCTTAAGAGACAATCACATCTCTGAGGATTCTACCACTCATCCACTTGCTCCTCAATAATATATTATTCTAGACATTTTAGAGAAGTAAAAATGAAGTAAAGAGTACTTCAGCCTTTCCTTTTGCTCTGCGTCTGCCAAAATTATCGAGTTTTACATTATCATTACATGTTTGAAATGCCAGGTGAATGAGGGGGATTTTTACATTTTCACCTAAAAAAGCTTGGTTTGTGAAAAGCTGGTTTCAGAATTTTGAATTCCAAGAAGAGAAACCATCTGTGCTATTAATGGTGTTACTGTACTTTCTAGGGGATTTCATTATCATTTCCACTTGACATAAAAAGCAATTGCCAATCAAAATACGAGATTATTTTACAGTTTTTAATTAATCCTGCAGTATTACAAGGAAAATCTCAACACAAATAAGTGGATGGTAAATTTTTGGTTTAAATACTGAAAGAAAGCCCCTTCAGAGATTCCTATTCTGAAATGCTATAAATTTGCTTTTCAAGGTTTCCAAGGTCCTGTACTATTGTCTTTCCTCTTCATTGTTAACCATTCATCCACATATCAGGTACTATGAAAAGCTGGTTTTTTTCCATTCAGCCCCTCTTAAAACACCATTTAATTTGATGTGAATAAACACTCCATTGCAGTGAGGCCACAAATCTACTTTCTTTGCTGATTGATCAGCACAAGGCTGATAGACTTACCTACACTTGATTTGGTACTTTGCATTTCACGACTCACCTTATGCTGTGCGAGCTGCATTTTTATTTTATCAGGGTCATTTGCAATTTCAAGATCTGAGTCCAGAGATTTCTCCGACTCTTCCAGCCATTCCATAAGTTTGTGCCAGGCTTCATGGAACTAAAGAAAAGTGAGATTTGCATGGATTTTAAAATTCACTGGTTCATAAAACAGTTCAAAAACATTAAACTCCAACCAAGACTGGTTGCAGACTTTGACAAGATTTGATGTGTTTTTTTCTCCCAGCTCTCTTAAACAGAAGTGGTTCAACCACATGCCCACTGTATTTAGCCTCCCTTCTCCTACGTGAATTAGCAACCTTTAATGTACAGGATGTGCACACGTAGTATGCATCTGTCAGAGACATACTGGTAACATCTGTTGATGTGTTGGTCATTTAGATTTCTATATTTTTAGTAATGGATAGTAAATACAGAAAGAATGGGGATTAGCTATTGCT
Organism: Empidonax traillii; assembly: GCF_003031625.1. Taxonomy (NCBI): domain Eukaryota; kingdom Metazoa; phylum Chordata; class Aves; order Passeriformes; family Tyrannidae; genus Empidonax; species Empidonax traillii. The sequence continues at coordinate 540,999 of NW_020955436.1, read as the reverse complement.
TATATAGGACGGTAGCGGTAAATCACTGGGGAAAACTTCTGTCTGGATGACTGCCCAAGATTTTCCCTGCAACGCCCCTGAATGCTCTCATTATATCAAATGCTATCTTAACGGGCAAGGAACAGATTTTTGATCTTCCTTCCTGTTTTGACCAAAAGAGCGCTTTGGGGAAGGAAGCAGGGAAAAGCTAAAGATTCAACGAGCTTTCACAGAGTGGCATCCCTTTGGGTTTTGATTTTTTTAAGCTGGTCATTTCTCTGCCTTTTGAAAATTCTTCTTGCCTGAGCTGCCCACACATGAAAGCCCAAGAAACTAGTTCAAAAACCTCTCAAGGGCCCTGGACCCTGTTGTTCAGGGCTGCTGATTAGGCCTTGACACAGGTAGCCTTCAGTACTCCTTCAAACACTTTACACAGACAGTTGTCATCTTAATAACGCTGTATTCAGCTTTGTAAATGGATATTGAGATGAAATCCATCTCATTGCAGAACTGCTGTGTGCGTGAATGCACAAGAGAAAACAGTTGGAAAATAAGTAACATGATTGGCTTATGGGCTAACTTACTGCTCACAGAACTTTTTGCTCTATGAGCTGAGTGGTGGTAGTGCTGTACATGCAAATGTGGTTTGGCTGTGAACATCACCAAATCTTGAATGATCATGTTCACTTGAATAAAAAGAAGCTAGAACTTCCTATTGCCATTCAAGCAGATTACATTTCTCTCACACATTTTGCATCTCATCATTCATCTTTCTTGGTGAGGGAAGTATGTATCTAAGGAAAAAAACATAAATGCTTTCCAGTGAAGAAAATTGTGTAAAAAACCGCCACCTCTCCAGGTTTATAGGGAAATAAACGGAGATATGTTACTACACAGAAGATATTGGTCTAGTAACTAACGTAAGAGACTGAGTGATAAGTGATGACTATTAATCAGGGCACAACATAGATCCAAGATGAAAATACTAAGGAATATTCCCACAGATTAGTGAAACGGGGTCATCATATTCTTTAAAATATATGGGATTGATTGCGAAACTTCTTTCTGAGGACAGATGGCACTAATACACATCTGGAATCCATGCTGTTACTTTCTTCCTTCAGACTGTCCTGTATTGCAGACAGAAGTCACTGCTTGGGTTGAAAATGACGCTTTCACCTCCCAAATGAAGTGCCCTATGATTGAATCACAGAAATTGCTCCACTAACTCAACACTGTCTGTTACACTAAACCCAGGCTTGCTTTGTAAGTGCTTTAAAGCACCATATTTGTCAGGAATATGGATGCAATTAGAGCTAAGTTCAAAGAGCTGTAAAACAGCTGTTGTCCCATTACCTGCTTGGCTCTTTTCCTTGCATCATCCAAAGCTCTTCCCCTTTCAACTAAACGTTGAACTACTTTTTCCCATCGGCTCTGTACACTAATAAGCAGATTCTTAATAAGGACAACATCTTGTTTCTGGCTGAAATATTTCAAATGCGTTCCAGTTTTGTCCAGTTCTATGATTTGATCTCGATGAGAGTTCACTTCTGTGGCAAAAACCTTGGGAAAAAAGGGAGAAGATTACTGAATACTGTGTTGCTGGGTAAACACTGAAAAAAACCAGTCTGATAAAAAATGATACAGTGAGAAAGACTATAAAATGCAATTTTAAAACAAATGAAATGTTTCTCCAAGTGCCAGCATTATAGGGTTCATTTGGACATTGTTACAGTATCTCCACAGAGTGGGAGAAAAACATTACACATCTGTTTCTTTACATACCTTGTGTTCATCAATTTGAAATAAGACAGTGTCCAAGATAAGACTTGGCCGAGAAGCTGCAGTTAGAGTTTGCTCAGCCTGAGTAAGCCAGTTGATGAAATCTTGAAGTGAGTTGTGGAACTCCATTGCTAAACTGAGAGCTTCTTCCAGTTTGGTCTGTAAAGATAAGTCATACTTTAATAGCAGTTGATACTGCGCAGGGGCTTCGGCCAAGGAAGCCATTTTAGCTCAACACTTTGCAGTAAACCATTTTAGTTGAGCATTTTAAAACACTTTTCCGACTTAGAGTTTCTGAGTTTTAAAATAACAGCACTCGAGCATATCCAAGGAGATGGATAGAAGATTAACAACAAAATTATCTATGGTAGATGAATAGAAAATACAGCACCTAGTATCAAGATAAATTTTTCCACATTAGAACATATCTTCTACTATTTAATCCTAATGGGACATATGGATTTATCAATTTCAATACAAAACCAGTAGAATCTCAGAAATCTAAGGTGGCAGTGCACTTGAAAGAGCCTAAACAAAGAATAAGTTTTCTTAGACCACTTCTTTTTAATAAAGCTCAGTTGTCATTTTGGTGTAGCCCTATGTGTGTTGCATATCAGTGAAATTATGCTATTGTTCTGTTGGAATAGAAGGTAGTCACTTGAAGTAAGTGGCAAAAGGCCATGAGTTTGGGAATTTTAAGAAAAAATGGATAAAAACTAGGAAAATTAATGCAGAAATTCTGTACTGAGAAGGAGATGAACAATCATTGAGTCTCTTGTGTCTAGATTATTGCAATAAAATCCCATAAAAGCCCAAGTCCTACTAAAAGAGCATTAACAGTATCTGTTAATGTATTTCTATGGAACAAAACTTGTGCCATTCCCACCCATCCTCCCCCCTCCAAGTATGGCTAATTAACTTCTTGAATTTCATTTTTCTCAGTACTTTCTAAACATTCTGCCTGTCTCTACAATTGGTTTTAAATCTAAAAGATCAAGCAAGTATGCATGCATAAAAGCACTGATCATTAACACCCTTAAATACATGATTTACACTTCTACTTTTATGTAAAAACACATACTTTTCTTTCACTGAGCTTTGTTTGCACAGATTCCCATTTTTCTTTTAAGTTATTTATGTCCTGCTCAACGTTTGTTTCAGCAGACTCTGGGCATCTTGCAAGCATCTGCTGGCCTTTCTGCATTAGACATTTATATGTCTCTTCTTTGGCTTCAAAGGCAGCACAAAGTTCCTAAATAAAAAAAGCACCAAAAAACAAGTAAGGTAGAAATTCAATACTCTTTATAAATGACAGTATAATATTTATTCCTCCCCCAACATTTAGCGGGTATGATTAAGACTAACAAAGGAAACATATGTAATTCATAAAACCCCAAATGAGCAAAGAAAGGGTCTAGTTCTTCAGGAAATGAGAACTTGTACTGTTTGTCAATGTCTTCAATGAGA